>NW_028261394.1:1246621-1326475 GCF_051295495.1 Thamnophis sirtalis | reverse complement strand
AACTCAGTCCTTGGTTGGAGATGTTTAGAACTTCCTAGGTCCAAATAGACCTAATCAACAATGACCTGGAGCAGGAATGGGAAAATATGGCCCCTTCGTGACCTGAGAACTTCAACTCCCAGAATTCCTGAGCCAGGAATTCTGGAGTTGAAGTCCACAGGTCTTGAAAGTTGCCAAAGTTGGGACATCCCTGTCCTGGAGGAAAGGGGGCTGGAAACCGATTGGAGAGATCTCTGTGGAACCCACTCCTCCTCTTCCTTGGGAGAAGGTGGTTGGAAGGCCATCTAGAGGGAGGATCTCTTGACAATTGTCCTGAGCATCTCTTATTCCTTGGATAGGCTGGAAGTTTGGTGCCATCTATGGGAAGTCGGGGCTCTTCCCCTCCAGCTGCGTCCAACCGGTGGCAGCCCCAGATTTCACCCAGCTGCCCACGGAGAAGAAGGAGAACCCCAACAACAAGGAAGCCAAGGTGGCTGGCCCAGCCTCGGTGGCCGTGGCCGTGGCATCAGCAGCCGTGGCTCAGGAGCTGGACAGGAAGGTTGAGGCAAGTCGCTTGTCGAGGCGTGAATGTCCTTGCGTGGCAGGAGGCGGGATTCAAAGGAAGGAGGCAGGAGCAGGCTTATGGGTCCTGTTATTCCTTGGTTGAACGTGGTTAGTTTATCATAGCAACATGTCCTAAGACAGGACTAGCCGAGTCCTGGAACAGATTACTTTTGTCCAAATGCCTCGCACGTCAAAACAGTGGTGAATGATTCAAGCTCTATGATTGATTTCGTTATGGTTATTGTTTACATCTGGAGCCATGAGGGTGCAAAGATTAGAATGCAGTATTGCAGGCCGACTCTGCCCACTGTCAGCAGTTCGATTCTGACTGGCTCATGGTTGACTCAGCCTTCCGTCCTTCCGAGGTGGGTAAAATGAGGACCCAGATTGTTGGGGGAAAGAGACTGACTCCGTAAAGAGGGCTGGAAAGCACTGCGAAGCGGTATATAAGTCTAAGTGCTGTTACTTGAGGAGGAGGGAGGGAGGGATGAAGGAAGGAAGGAAGATAGATGAGAAGGGAGGAATGGAAATGAGGAGAAGGAAGCTATAATGGCGCAGTGCCTAGAATACAGGATTGCAGGCTAATTCTGCTCACAGCCAGCAGTTTGATTCTGACCGGCTCCAGGTTGACTCAGCCTTCCGTCCTTCCGAGGTGGGTAAAATGAGGACCCAGATTGTTGGGGGCAACAGGCTGACTCTGAAAACCGCTTAGAGAGGGCTGTAAATCACTGTGAAGTGGTAAATAAATCTAATGCTACTGCTATCTGCAAAGCTTTGGAGGGGGGGAAATGGTGTCCTCATGGCTGGAGAAAAAACATACGGACCTCTTTCATTGAGTCAACGAGGGATCCCGACTTGACTAGCGGTCTCATCCATGCGGTCATTGTAAGTGTGGGGGATTTCACTCAACATACCCCAAAGAACCCATTTCCTGAGTGGGCACAATGGTGCTGTGCCAATGCATTAGTTGCATCTTTAAAGATTGGCAGAGATGCTCCATCGGAAGCCGTTGTGTGTTCACTTTTGCTCTCTTCTCTCCGACAGGTTTCCCCAGTGGGCGAGGAATATTTGGAGAGCTGGGAAGAAGTTCAGAGGCCCCCTGAGATGAGACCCCAAGGAGGCCCTTTCACCATGCTGGAGTTTGCCAGGAAGTATTTCCGAGAAGGGCAGAAGGCAAAGGCGTGAGTGATGGCAGAGAAGAGAAAGTGTGGCAGAAACAATAGAGAGAGAGAAAGAATGAAAGAAGCAGCTGAAGGGAGAGGACGAAGCAATTCCAGGATGCCACCATCTCCCACGAATACCCCATATTTATGAAACCCCTGATATTGTTTGGGGGGGGCATGGGAGGTGCCAGAGGAAAGCCAAGGAGGGGGAGAAGCAAACGAAGTGAGAGATAGAGAGGATCTTTCATAACCAGAAAGGAGTTTTGATCCCAGCAGCATACCGAGAAGTCAAATATCTGAAGTGTTCACCAGAGAAAAGGGATCTTTTATTTATTTCTGGTCAAGTTTCTGAAGATGGGCATCCTACAGTTGGAATCTTCCCTGCCCCCCAACAGACAGGGCATTCCTACTTTAATGTTTTACTGTCTTCTCTTATATTTTCATTACTGTTATTATTATTATTATTATTATTATTATTTATTTAAAACTAGGATATGTTAAGCATATTGATATGAAGCGGAAATACACCAATGAGAGGAGGAGTGGGAAACAAAAGGGAGAAGAAAGATGGGAAGAGAGGGATAGGAGAGAGGGTGAAGGGGGGAAGATGAGGAGGATAAGGAGGAGTGGAATGTAGAGAGAGGAGAAGGAGAAAGGGAGGGGAAGTAGAGTAGGAAAGGATGATGGAGGGAAGATAGAAAGTTGGAGAGAGGTAGAAGAAAGAGGTGTATGGAGAGCAGAAGAGCTATAATGGGTTTTTATTTTTCTGGGCATTGTTGACAAGAGGAACTGATGTAATTATTATTTAATACTATATGATACTGGCTATGTATAGTATACATGTGTGTGTGTTATGAAAATGGAAATAAAAAATATTTCAAAAAAAACAACATAAAACAAATGTTTTATTGACTTTATGATTTCAGGGACAAGCCGAAATCGAAGAAGGGTGTCGAATCTAAGACTGTGGTGGATATTCTGAAATACACCAAGGTAACCATGATGATTTCCTTAAGGCAGGGGTCTCCAAACATGGTCACTTTAAGACTTGTGGACTTCAGCTCCCAGAATTCCCCAGCCAGCTTTATCCTGCCCACTTATTTCCACACGTGGCTTCCTCCAATGAGTGTGAATCCCGCACCCAAATGATCATCTCAATTTACTTCCTCCACCTTCCTGGCTTTCCAGTATCCCATCCAGGAGTCACTCATTGGATTCACCAACAGCAGCTTGAACAAAATAGCAGCAGAATCCTTCCAGGGTGAGTCCTTCTCTCGTACCAAGGTGCCCGCCTCTCCTAGGAAAACACTGGCACCCAGAGCCATATGTATGTATGTATGTATGTATAAATGATACAATTTTTTTTAACATACGTGCTTAGTAAATAGTGAATTGTCTGGGTTGGTTTAATAGTAATAATATTATTCATTTATACCTAGTAATAATCTTCCAACTTCTAATTTCTACTTCTATTGTCTAACCATTGATAAAACAAATCTCACGATAAAAAATATTGTGTGTCTTCTTTGTCCTTTATCTTTAGTGTTAACCTATCCGTTTCTGCAGTCTAGTATTTTTCTAATTATATTTTCATCTGTAGGAGTTTCCTCATTCTTCCAGTGTTGTGCAAATATAATTCTCTCTGCTGCCAAGACATGTAGTATTAAATATATGTTCCCTTTATCATATTTGTTTCTGGTATTATGCCTAACAAAAATATTTCTGGCTTTAAATCTATATGTTGCTTTAACATTTTCTCTAGCCATGTGTGTATTTGTGTCCACATTTTTTTTTTGGCCTTATGGCATGTCCACCATATATGGTAGTAGAAGCCTGGTATCTGATTAGATTTCCAACATTTGGTGGGCATGTTTTTGAACATGTTTAGGAGAACATGTTAAGGAGAAGTTTTGAAGCCAGAGTTTTGTTGTTGTTGCATTTCAGTAAACGTCTACCGTTTCTTTTTCTCTCGCTGGCTGCCCAAAGTCAACTCTACAAGCTTGGCAACCGAGACTGGTTGGCTTATGACATGAGCATTCCAGGTTTTGGAACAAGTTGCTTCCATACAAATGCTTTGCACGTCAAAGCAGCAACGAGTGATTTAAGCCCTGTGACTGATTTGGTTATGGCGGTTGTTTCCATCTGCAAAGCTTTGGAGAGAGAAAGCAATGGTTCCAGCACCATTCCAAAAGGAGAGCAGTCTTCCATCTCTTCTCCACCTCATCCAGGCTTGGAGAAGTCAGCCAAGGATCTGCGGCTGCTTTGCTGCTGAGTGGATTTCTGGTGTAAATTAGGAAAATGATCTCATTCTGTAATTATTGCAAACTTAAGTGTTCAGCCATAATGCTAACCATTCCGTAGGATGGGCTGGTTCATTCATGCCAAGTCAAAACAATACTGATTGTTTGGTGACATCTGAAGCTAAGGAAGGTAGGAGTGGTTGAAGAGACAATCCCAATTGAAAGGTGTGTTTGTGTGTGTTTGTGTTTCTTTTGTGTCCCCCCAGCTGTGATGAGGTTTATGGGTGACCTTCCACTCAAAGGACAATCTGAGCTGGATGTGGTCTATGCTTTGTTGAAGGTAATCTTCTTTCCAGTGTTGGCTTGTGCTCAAACCTCGTAGAGCACGTGATGGACGTGTTCCAGGTTCTGACGGTGTGCTTTTTTTTAGTTGGGGGGGGGGGTTTGCAGTTGAAAGGGGAAGGTACTTTTTAAAGTCAAGTGTACATCTTCAGAGCTTTCTGAAATCCAGGGTTTTGCTGCCAAATTTCTGTAGTTTTGTATTTGGGGGAGTTTAGGATCCTGCAGAAATAGGAGGTAGGGAGCACATTGCCCACAAGGATGGTCTGTCCCTTCTGTGGAGGCTTTTTTGGACTCTATGTGGCCTCAGGCCAGGGTATCCTAACTGGCCAAGCCTTTCTAGGTGAGGTTTTTGGGAGAATCAGTGGTTGACTAATTATGGGGGGGCGGGAATAGACTCCTTCTTCCCATGCTCTCTTCCTGCTTCTTCTCCAGCTCTGTGGAGACCACGAGGTCATCCGGGATGAAGTCTTTTGCCAGATCCTCAAACAGATCACGGACAACGTCAGCAGCAAGACGTAAGCCAACGCTTCAACCTTTCATGGCTTTCCGGAGTCCAGTGTCCCCCTCCCTTGAGTTCTTCAGGTTGTATTTCAACTCTCCTGGCTTTCCAGGCCTGCTGGCTCAGGAGTATGGGAGTCGAAGTAGCACATATTCCAAGAAACACCATGTTGGAGCAAGCTGCAGTAGATAATAGTCAAGCGTGGATGTACCCACCTTGTACAACTCACCTTTAGTCCCTTGGGCAGTCAAGAGAAGGATACTTCTCAGCCCAAGGGAGTTTGGAGATAGAGCTGTTTTGGGGGAGGCTTCCCCCAGTTGGGGCTTCTCAGGAGGAGGAAGGGACCCCTTTGTTCCAAATAGCATCCCAAAGTAAGTCAGAGTCCGAGGCAAAGGATTCCTCAAAGGTCCAATTTATGAAGAGAGCCATGTTGGCACATCTGGGAAAACCCGAATCTGAAAGCTTCCCGGTTTTCCCCACCCAGTTTAAATTTCAAGATATTTCCCCAACACCCACAAGTCCATCCCATGGTCCATTCTCCCACTGCCACCCATCCAGTTCCGGTCAGGGTGCAGAAACAAAGGATGACCTTGGCTTTCTAGAAAGAATGTTGTTATGGCTACCTATCATCTAACTACGTACACACACCCCTCCCATTTTCCCACAAAAGAAAAGGTATAGTAGAATAATAGAAAGTGTGGCAGGCCAAAGACCCCAAAGAAAAGATGGCTGCAGGCCAGACACCCTTTTTCTCTCTCTGGGGGAAGGCAGAGACATAGAGCCCTAATATTCCAAGCCAGCAACTGAAGGTGGATGAAAGGGAGCCCTTGGATTAGCTCTGGGGTCGCAAGAGAGGCCAGGAGAATCCTGCTCCTACCTCTGGTTATGGGTAGAGCTTCCCCAAGATCCAGCTGGACTTTCACATCACTCTCTCCTTTGACCTAGGGACAGCTGCCCAAAAGGATGGAGGCTCCTGTACATCCTGAGTGGCTACTATAGATGCTCCGAAGTCTTCAAGCCCTACCTTCTACAGTTCCTCCAGGAGGTCTCTGCCCACCCTGGTTTGCATTTTCAAGGTGAGCTGCTGGAATTTTCCACGAAAAGGCTCCCAAGGTGGCCCAAGATTATTTCCACTCGGGCCCGTCCTAGGCTGCATTAACAGTAGAAACACAACCGCATGAATAATGCCGCTTTATAATACCTTGGTAAGGCCACCCTTGGAATACGGCATCCAGTTTTGGTCGCCACGGTGTAAAAAAGGTCTCTGGAAAGTGTGCAGAGAAGAGCAAGAAGGACGATTAGAGGACTGGAGACCCTTACCCACTAATTTACGCATAGGCTCACCTTTTAACCTTTTTAAAAACATTGAAAAACAGCTACAAGAGACCATAGGGAAAGTGTTGAGGAAATGCTGGCTTTCTGCACAGTCAAAGCTTTCATCTCCCATTTCAAAGGATCAAACTGGAGTCTTTTAGGGGTTTGGGTTTTATCATTTGTAATATTGGACTTATTAAAAGTAAGAATCAAACATGTTTGCATTGACAGTTGTGGAAATCTCTCCTCCTCTCGTCCACGTAAAACACTGCCTCCCTGGGGGGAAGTAAAGTGAATTAAATGCTTCGATTCCTAGGACAAGGCAGGTGTTAAAATCTAGCTGTTAGAGGAAGAAAACTGACAGGGCTTAAGCCAAGATTCATCAATCAAACGCACTTGCTCTCCAATCGCTAAAACGTGAAAGTGAATCCATCTGCTCTGCCTACGGCTGGAAGGAAGCCTGCTGGGTCACATGGCAGCCCAGGGTTATTTTCTCATTAAACTCTCCCCGGTGGGACAGAGGGGGATTGGCAAAGACGGATGACCCCTCGCTTGGCTTCCAGCTGGGCCGGGAATCCAGCCCATCAGCACCTCTCTTCGGCCGGAGAGGAACGTTGCTGCCATTGGAGAAAATCTGGAGCTTGGAAGGTTCTCAACCATGGAAAGGCTAGGGAGTGAATCAAGCAGGAGAACGGCCACCCTTCTGGTCTCGCTTTTCAGTGGCCCACTCCAATCTTAAGTTCCGCAGAGGGCAGCAAATGTGGAGAGGCAGGCCCATCTAGGTTGGCATGAGAAGAGTGAATCTCACGAGTGGGACTTCTCTGTGGGTGATTGAGAACGTTCCACCTCTTCTCTGCTTCTCTTCCTTAACCTCCATCAGGCATCGCCAAGGCCTGCGAGCAGAATTTGGTGAAGACTTTCAAGTTTGGGGGACGCTGTGAGTTTCCTAGTGCCGTGGAGCTCCAAGCCTTGGTGGTGAGTTCTTGACAAGAGAAAGGAGGGAGGGAGGGAGGGAGGGAGGGAGGGAGGGAGGGAGGGAGGAAGGAAGGAAGGAAGGAAGGAAGGAAGGAAGGAAGGAAGGGATCAGCTGGGAAGGAGTCACCTAGACAGGGATGATAGCTTGGCTATGGGCTGAAAGAGATGGGCAAGCAAGGTGCCTCCATAGCACCCACTTTCCCGTCCCTAATAATTTTGCTTTTTGCCATTCTATTCTTCTTCCTCCTCCTCCCGCTCCTCCTCAGGCTGGAAGAAGCTCCAAGCGCCAACTCTTCCTCCTTCCAGGAGGGATCGAAAGGCACCTCAAAATCAAGACTTGCTCAGTGAGTGCCAAAAAACACCCTCCTTCTCCTGATCTGATAGCAATAGCAATAGCAGTAGACTTATATACCGCTTCATAGGGCTTTCAGCCCTCTCTAAGCGGTTTACAGAGAGTCAGCATATTGCCCCCAACAACAATCCGGGTCCTCATTTTACCCACCTCGGAAGGATGGAAGGCTGAGTCAACCTTGAGCCGGTGAGATTTGAACCGCTGAACTGCTGATCTAGCAGTAGCCTGCAGTGCTGCATTTAACCACTGCGCCACCTTGGCTCTGATGCAGCCGGCAAATAGAGAAGGGAGTGTTTGAACACAAAACTCACGCTTAGTGTACAAACATGTTTCAAGTGTCAACAATGCACCAGCCAGCCCAGCATTCTCCTCCCATGAAATCTTGCAGAATATAATATCTCTCCTCTGTAGGAGTTTGTTTCCAGAGCTTACTCCAGAAAACCATACCTATCTTTTCAGGAAACAAACTTAAAAGTTCCACTTAAAACTTTTATGCTCAAAATGCACTTTCAGCCAAAATGGGCCAAGCCCACTCTGTTAGTTTTCCCAAAGACAGATCAACTTTCCCCACAAAGCCAGGCTAACAACATTTGTTCTCTCTCTTTCTCCGACATTTCTTCTTACACCGTCCTCTACAAACACATAGACCGAACATTCGTCTGTCAGAAAAATTCTGCGCAGTTCCGAAAGTTGCATCCTCGGCATTTTGACCTGTTGCTAGGAATTCACAATTCTCCTTGGTGCAACTTCCTGTCCATTCGTGTTTCTAGGTGGCCCAGGATGTCATAGAAGAGATTTGCTTCGAAATGGGTCTACACCAGCCTGAAGCCTTCAGGGAATACATCCTTTTTGCTGTCTCTAGTAAAAGTGAGTTGATGAGGTTAGAAGGGAGGTGATTTCCCTTATCCAGGCATCGAGAAATAAATCACCTTCCTTTCTGTGGACCTTCAGATGTCCAGCTACATCCATGCTACAAAGCTATCCAGCATCTCATAATTACTTGCAAGTTTTCCTTAGGCCAGGGATCAGCATCTGTGGCTTTGGAGCCGCATGTGGTTCTTTCATCCCTCTGCTGTGGCTCCCTGTCGCCGGTTAAACTTTCCACATACCCCTCCTTCTTTTGCAAGTAGATAGTCCAAAGCTAAGCGGTTTTGATAAACTGCAGTGCGCAGCTTATCCTGTGCAGTGGCAATGGCGTTAAGCGCCCTATCAATACGATTACCCGCCAGCTCTAGCACAGCTTGCAGCCTAATTATTCTATTAAGCATATAAATTGGGGTTCGGTAACCCCACGACCCATCTTCTGCCCATGTTACGGGGTCATAATAAGCAATAATGCGTTGGATTATCCACGATGGATAGGCCTTTCAGTTAGGACAGGTAGAGGAAAAAGGACGCCGTGCTAGGAGGAGACTCAATGGTGGGGGAACCGAACTTTCGATCGGCTTCAGAATTCAATGGGGGGAGGGGGGTTCAAGTTAGGATCTTTGTGGCTCTTTGAGTGTTTAAGGTTGTTGACCTCTGCCTTAAGCCCCTAATTCTGGGGCGGGGGGTGTTTCTCCACCTGAGAAGCTGCTGCATCCTTTTCTATGTATAATTCTCAGGAAAATTTATAGAAATGGTTCATATGATGTTTAATCAGGTGAGCCCGAATTCTCATTCTTGGTTGGGTACCACAGAGTTCATTCACTGGAATCATTGATGAACTTTTGTCTGTTTGTGTAATCCACCTCAACGTCAATGTTTGGGGTCCACATAAAGCCAAAAGACGTGGCCCTCTTTCTCTTGGTTTAAGCAGGAGAAACGTAGATGTTTCCTTCACCAGATACCTGGTCTTGTGTGTGGAGTTGCAGAGCATCAGCTGGCCCATCCATTGGCCAAGGGGAGCTTCTCACTTCATGGCCCCCGAGTTTTGTAGGTTGCTTCAAAAAAATTGATTCTCTCCGTGTTTCCACATCCCAGATCAGAACGTCCGGCCTTTGGACAGGCGGGAGTACATCCTGGATGTCACCCTGGAAATGGAGAACGTGGACAGCGGCTACATGTTCTGGTACCGGCGTGTGATTTGGGCCCAGCCGCTGAAATTTGACAACGAGCTCTACGTCACCATGCATTACAACCAGGTGAGACCCTTTGAGGAAATGTTGGGAGGAAAAACTCAAGATTTGGTTCTGTCCCGGGAAGACTCAAGCAATAGCAATAGCAATAGCAGTTAGACTTATATACCGCTTCATAGGGCTTTCAGCCCTCTCTAAGCGGTTTACAGAGTCAGCATATCGCCCCCAACAACAATCCGGGTCCTCATTTTACCCACCTTGGAAGGATGGAAGGATGAGTCAACCTTGAGCCGGTGAGATTAGAACCGCTGAACTGCAGATAACAGTCAGCTGAAATGGCCTGCAGTGCTGCACTCTAACCACTGCGCCACCTCGGCTCTCAAGCACCCTTTCTTAAACCTGTTTTCGTTAGTTATAGTAACTGCATGGAAATACAATAAACATCCTACAATACAATAATACAAAAACTATACAATGTCAAATATACCGAACGGTTTGTGTTGCAGAACACAACCTCTTGCCAAGCTGCTCTTTTCCAAGTGGGCTCAACGTTATCTTCTGTCACCTCCATCGAACTCGATCTGGCTGGGGGTCTCAGGTTGAGTTAAGGCTGCTTCCTGGCAGTGATGGTGTCCCTTGATGTCTCTCTCACAGGTACTACCTGACTATCTGAAGGGCCTCTTCAACATCTCATCTTCTGCAAAGCCAAGTGACCAACAGTTGCAGCAAATCTCCAAATTGGCTGCTCTGCAGCTCTGGGTGAAGGGCCAGGCAACCTTGTAGGTGCCCTCGGAGTATGGTGGGGTTTGGAGAAGGCTAGTGCCGCAGGCAAGAGGGAGGCTGACTCCTGGGACTCAGGCAAAGACCGGGTGGGATGGTCATCCCCTCCTGGGTGTGAGGCTGTAGCACCACCCTTGGGATTGTCCTTCTCTCTCTCCTTGGCTTGGTGGAGAACTTCCCTTTAGCTCCTCATGCCCCTGTTTCCTCAGCTGTCTGTGATTTCTTACTCAATCCTTCTGCTTCTCCTCCAAGGAGGGAAATTCAGGACTACATCCCACCCCAGTTCTACCATCTGCAGAAGGCTCAGGCATGGCTGGACATGGTGGCCCCCTTCATGCAACAAGCACAAGCCTTGAGCGCCCACCAAGCTCGGGCCCAATTCTTAGGTAAGGCCTTCTCCTTCCAAGGGGCCAGAAAGGGTGAGCAGAGCAGTCAACTTTCTGGAATTAAGCTGCAAGAATGCTGGTTGGGCAAAAGAAAACTTAGCCCTGTGTTTCTCGTTTCAAGAGTTCTCGGTTGCTTAATCTCCCGGGTTCTCTGGCAGCTGCACAATAAACATACAAGTAGGGTTGGATGACATTCAAGTGAGAAGGAGCCCTACTTGACTGCCTGGATTTGTGGGTCCCTTGATTGTTTTGGAAAGTGGCGACCAGAGGCTTCCAGGAGATGACGACTTACAGAAGAAATAATTATCTCCTGCAATGAACATCAAGAGTATGAGTGTGATGTTCACTCACTAAGAAATTATTGATGTCTTAGGGATGGGAATAACCAACCTTGGCCACTTGAAGACTTGTGGATTTCAGCTCCCAGAATTCTCCAGCCATCAAGTCCGCAAGTCTTGGAGTAGCCAAGAGTTTGACATTCCTGGTTTAAGGGATGCAATCCTCTAGTAATTTTAATTTCTTCCAAATGAGTAACCCTCACACCGCTGAAGGTTATGAATTCCCCGGGTTTGCAAGGAAGAGCAGTCCACAACCACCTTCTACGTGGGTCCCGTCCTTGTTCTTCGTGGCCTCCTGTTCCAGATCCCCTTCCTTGAGTTGAAGGTTGGCCTCCATCCATTGCAGGGCTCCTGAGTGCCTTCCCCATGTTTGGCTCTTCGTTCTTCTACATCCAGAGTTGCAGCAACAACACTATCATTTCGCCTTGTATCCTGGCCGTGAACCAGAACGGGCTGAATTTTCTCCACAAGGAAACTCACGTAGGTGTCGGGTGTTTAACATGCCAAGGGGGTTTCTTCTGTTCAGATCACTGGTTTGCTTGCTTTCTGCTAAGGAAAGGAAGCTTGGACTTCCATGCCACTCCTCGGGGGAAACAAGATCTCACAGGTTGGGCCTCCTCCGGGTGCCGTCGACCGGACAATGCTGGCTGGCGGCCCCCCGAGGAAGGGCCTTCTCTGTAGATGCGCCGGCCCTGTGGAACAACGATCTACCCATAGAGATCCAGACCCTTACCACTCTCCCGGCCTTCCGTAAAGCCACTAAGACCTGGCTGTTCCGGCAGGCCTGGGGCTGTTGACCAATGTCCAGCCCCACTTAGACAGAATGGATGGTGTGTAATTTTAACAATTGTATTTTTTATTTTCTAATTTTTAAATGCTTTTTTATCTTGTCTGTAAGCCGCCCAGAGTCCCAAGGGAGTGGGCAGCGTACAAATTTTATTAAATTGAAATTGAAACAGGTGATCCTGCAGGGTAATAAAAACCAATGGGTTCTCCGCCTCAAAATACGCAGGATCTCATCCGCAGCCTCAGAACAAAATTCCCATGGAATAAGCCGGGAACAAAATTAACCGTTAGTACTTTAGAATGTGCGGATAGACAAGCGCGTACCTCCAGACACACGCACACAATGTATGTGTGAAAAGGGAAGAAAGAGTGGAGAGTTCTCTAGGTAGAAGGGAGTTTGAAGATTCCAAAGAGCTGCTTTGTGGTGGAATCTCTGCAGGGACATTTTTTTTATTTCATGCAAGATGCGAATGGGATGGACATGGGCATTAAAGAGCCGAGGTGGCGCAGTGGTTAAATGCAGCACTGCAGGCTACTTCAGCTGACTGCAGTTCTGCAGTTCGGTGGTTCAAATCTCACCGGCTCAGGGTTGACTCAGCCTTCCATCCTTCCGAGGTGGGTAAAATGAGGATTGTTGTTGGGGGCGATATGCTGACTCTGTAAACTGCTTAGAGAGGGCTGAAAGCCCTATGAAGCGGTATATAAGTCTAACTGCTATTGCTATTAAGTGACTACACCCACGATGCGTGGGCTCAAAAGCCAGCTCAGGGCATGGGCCTCTCTGGTTCTTAGCCAGAGGGAGAGTCTGTGGTTTAGGCTGCTTGCTGCTTTTCTAAAGGTCTTCTCCTCCGCTCTTCTAGGAACCCATCGTGACGTTTTCTCTGAAGGAGATCCACTCTACTCGGACCCAGAGACCTTCGGCTGGATCCAGCTACCCCTACGTGGAGATTATGCTGGGAGACCTGATGTCACACAGGATCACACAGCTGCAGCTTAAGCAGGTACAGCAAGAGAAATGCAGTTCCCGGGAGAGCAATTTCTTCTCCGCTGCTCAAGGAGGTGGATTATGGGTTGGAGACTTATCGCTCCAAGGATTGGATTTTTCTTTTTTTTAAAAAAGTTAAGGAATTGCTTCCCAGGGAAAATGTTGGGGAAACTAGAGAGCGTTTTCTTAAGACGGCTTTTGTGCTCAGCCCCATAAATGTGCAGTGAACATTTTGGCTGTTCTTTCTCAGACAAAGCAGTTGTCAAAATTTTAAGCCAAGCACAAAACAAGGCACAAGGTCTGAACGACAAGCAAAAGGAGGAAGGTTTATTTATTTATTCCGCATAATAACTAAATGAAAAAATAAAATGCAAACCATTATTTGAATCGATCTCGGGACTTGATTGGATTTTGCAGAATTCTTGTTTACTTTTTTGGGGGGTTAAATTTAGACTCCCTGATTGTTAAGAACATAGCAAGTTTGGCCCCTTTTTTCAGAATATATTGGCTCCCTGATATGTTGACATATTTTGACTTTATTGGAAATATGTTGAAACTCTGTGAAATAAGCTTAACTCATTTTCCTCCTTTCTCTTTCTGTCTCTTTTCTGTCTCTTTTTCCCTGTCTCCTTCCATTGGCTTTGTGAAGCTTAACCTTCAGATGGTAGGTGTCTTCCTCCTAATAATACTGATAAAGGTATTGGGGTGCAACCTTTGAAGGGTTCCAGATGCTTTGTTTTGCTGTCCTGACCACCCACCACCCACCACCACATCTGCAGAGTAGGGCAAAATGGCTGTCCAGGTTTTATCGGAGGGGTAGGACAAGATGGGTGTTGATCAGGGGTGGGTTTCTCGCCCCGTTCCAACCGGATCGGTTGGAACGAGGCCGGCGGCGTCCTCGCGCACGCACGCGGCGCGCGCATGCGTACTAGCGTCTGCGCGATGCTCCAGCTGCTCTGGAGGATCGCGCAGGCGCTGTATGCATTCTGCGCATGCGTAGAAAGCACAGAATTCGTAAAAAAACGGGTAAGGAGCGGACGCGGGTGTGCGGGCGCGCGCAGGCGCGGGGGGGGGGGGCTTCGCCGTTCCCGGAAGTTACTTACTTCCGGGTTCGGCGACCAACCGGATCGCAGGGACCGGTGCGAACCGGTCGAAACCCACCCCTGGTGTTGATCTAGGATCCGTGAGTTTAGGGTGGGACAGCATTAGAAGTGCTGGGACTCTTGAGTGAGTGGAATAAGCTGACCCACCACGGCAGACCACGCAGCTGTGAAAGCTGCGAATAAACCCGGGAGAGGCACGTCCTCACTTCCGTTGTGTCCCCCCCCTTTCTCTTCGCAGGGCCTGGAACTGTGCCGTGTCATTGCCACCCACATGGAGAGCCTGCTGCAAGCCCGTGAAAAGCAGCTGACGCTGCCCCCAAGCGAGATCACTTTGTTGTGATTGGATCTGCTGCTCTGCGTCTCTTCCAGATTCCAGGACAGATCCTAGGAGATATAACTGAGCTATTATTCAGCAACGTCCACATTGCCGTCTCCAGATTTAGGGGTGGGAATGTGAGCAAGGGACACAGTGGCTCAGTGGCTAAGACGCTGAGCTTGTCGATCAGAAAAGTCGGCAGTTCGGCGGTTCGAATCCCTAGCGCCGTGTAGCGGAGTGAGCTCCCGTGACTTGTCCCAGCTTCTGCCAACCTAGCAGTTTAAAAGCACGTAAAAAAGTAGGAAAATAGGGACCACCTTTGGTGGGAAGGAAAGTGCTCCGTGCGCCTTCGGCATTGAATCATGCTGGCCACATGACCACAGAGACGTCTTCAGACAGCGCTGGCTCTTCGACTTTGAAACGGAGATGAGCACCGCCCCCTGGAGTCGGGAACAACTAGCACATATGTGCAAGGTGACTTCAGGGCATCATAGCCAGCTGATCTGTGTGATGTAATAGATACTGCTGGTTTTCCCAGCTTCCTTCAGATACCGTATCGGAACGGGGGTCCCCTAACTTAGCAGCAATTAGAAGCATCTTGTATTTCTTTTTCATGTGGACTAGAAGCATCTTCTGATGTTTCATGCAGACTTATTCTATATTAACCAGTTGACTTGGCCAGCAAAATGTCAGCCAGACAACTCATTCTCCTTTGGGTGTAAATTGGTGGTTAGGGCCAAAGCGAGAAATTATTTTGCTGCAGCAGGCCAAGTTTTTACTTGGCTCCGTTCCCAACAGCTGGTGGCCAGATGTTATACAGAAATGTCTGGGCAAAATAGGATGGTGATTCATCTATTGTTTGTATCCGGACTAAATATATGTATAAAAAAGTTTTTAGAATTGTTTTTTTTTTTAAATAATTATTCTCCTCCTCGTTTCATGGCACGTGTCTCCAAACTGTAGTTCTTTATTTATTTCATTAGTAAAAGCAGTCGATCTATCTTTATAACTGACATTCTGTTTCATATTAAGATAAGATGTGGCAGTTGTATAAAACAGTGTTTCTCAACCTTGGCCACTTGAAGATGTCTGGACTTCAACTCCTAGAATTCCCCAGCCAGCATTCGCTGGCTGGGGAATTCTGGGAGTTGAAGTCCAGACATCTTCAAGTGGCCAAGGTTGAGAAACACTGGTATAAAATAGCGGCTTTGGAAACATGACATCAGAAAAAAAGACACAGCTAGCACAGGGGGAAATTCAGCAGGTTCTGGAAATAGCGGAAATTTTGAATAGTTTGGAGAACCAGCAAATACCACCGCTGGCTGGCCCCATGTTTTTGTGGGAATGGGGATTTTGCAGTATCCTTCCCCTGCCACTCCCACCGAGCCATGGCCACAGAACCGGTAGTACTAAAAAAAATTGCATTTCATCAGAAGTAGCCCCCAGCTTACAACTGCTTGTATAAGGACCGTTCAAAAGTATAAGAGCACCGAAAATGTGACGTAAGTGTTCCCCTGCGGTCATGTGATTGTGATTTGAGCACCTGCCAACTGGCACGTCTTAAAGAGGGGTTGCAGCGTTCTTCAGCAAACAGAAGAGCAAATTTTGGGGTGGCTCTTTTGCACCTCTTTTCCCTCCAATCTTGGTCCCCAAGTTGGAGCAGGGCCACACACATCCCCCCCCCCCGCCGCCCATGGCTCCATGCTCTGCAGTTGCATGGGTGGGGTTTCCCACATTTCCATCTTCTGCTTTTGAAGAGTCCCTGTTGCGGGTGGGGGGGGCGTGGCGTTGGGATTTCCTAGTGGTCTCCCATCCATGGATGTCTGGTCTGCAGAACAGTCAGCGGGGCACAGACAGCCTCTTCAATGGCGCTTCTCAATTTGCTCGGTGTGCACAGGCAGATGCCCTCATTGCCAAGGGAGGTGAGATTTAAACATTTTTATTTTTTTAAAAAATATTTTGATTAGGGTTTTTTTCCCTTTTTTAAAAAGTGTATCATCTTTGCAACGTTTCTACATCATTAAGCATGCATTATACTCCTTTTAGCCATATATATAGCCTTTATATATCTATATTTATTTTTACAAATTTTTCATCTACTTAGTTATATTTCTTCTACACGTATTATTCTTTCCATGTACTTATTTCTATACATCTAATATCCCTTGTATGTACATATATTTCTCTTATAATTCTTATTCAGTACTATTTTATATGCAAACTATCTTACATTTTTCCCCCTCTTGTTAATTCTGTGGTTTTGTTAAAATTTTATTTTATTCGTGTGCTGCCCATCTCATCCAATGCTCCCTGCATTGCAAACCAGACCCTTTAATAAAGGCCTTTTGGGGCTGCAAGCATGCGCACAAGGGGTGGCTGGGGACGATGGCTCTGGATCCCTGGCTGGAAGGATCTGTTTAAAAGGAATTTCCCATAATGCTTCGGGGTTGGACAGAGTCGCCCGCGCAAGGCATCATGGGAGGCGCTTCAAAGAGGAACCAACTTCTTCGCTTGCAGTCACTTTGGCCGGCTCTTCGCGCGCGGATTTCACTTCGGCCAATCAACGAGCAGCCTTTTCAGGTAACTCCGCCTGGCACGGAAAGCGTAGCCAATCGGCGCCAAGGTAGCCACGCCCCCTCCTTTACCTCAGTGTCCCAGTGTAGACTCCTTAGGCACCTTCACACCGCCGGGCGAGAAGATGCATGCTTTGTGCGCCTGCGCTGTTTCCCAGGCTGAGCATGCGCGACGGGACCCCTCTTCAGCCGCCTTTTCGCGCACGCATTTTTACAGGCCGCTACGATTTCCGGCCGCCGTAAGGGAAATAAACCATTGCATAACATTCACGGAGGGGCGTTTCGCAAGCATCGGGGAAACCCCTTCCTGCTTCGCATTTTCTTCCTAAAGAAAGGATCCCGTCAGAAAGCATCTGACTCTGAAACAACCCCCTCACCTCACTCACACACCGCGCGCCGCTCTACCCCCTTCACTCGTTGGTGGCGAGGGCCGCATGCGCGGAGCCCTCCCGGCCAAGAGCCCGCTTCCTTTCGTCGCGCGGCCGGGGGCGTGGCTTGCCCGCGCCTGCACAGTGAGGCGCGCCGGCAGCTGCGCCTGCGCGGGAGGCGCGGCTTGCGCTCTGAGGAGAAGGCGGAGAGGAGGAGGAGGAGGAGGAGGAGGATGCCCTGAAGTTATTTATAATGTCGGGCCGGCCGCGGGTGACGTAGCGAGCCGTCCGGGCAGCGGGAGCAGCGGCGGTAGCAGCAGCAGCTTCGTCCCCTCGTCCGCCGTCCCTGCGCCGCCATGAAGGGAGCCGGGCCGACGCTGCGGCCGCAGCCGGGTGAGGGAGGCGCGTGGTGAGGGAGGGAGAGCCGGCCGGAGCGCGGTGAGTCCGGCCGGGCAAGGCCCCGGCGCCCTTCCTGGCCTGACACCCCGCCCCCAAGTCCGGGGGTCCCTGGGTGGGGGTGGCTGTCGCCTCATTGACTCTGCTGGGGGGGGTCGCAGCCTGACCACGTGACAGAGAGGGGGAGGGGTGCCCCAGGGGGTCCTGCGGGGTCTCCCCCTCCTCCCTGGGGGAGGGGAGCCTTGGGGAGAAGCGTCCCCACCTGGCCAGACCCCCCACCCCACACACCTTTTGGGGAGGGGGCGAATAAGTGGCAGAAAGCAGAATCGGGGTGGGGGGGAGGATGTGGAAGGATCCGCAGAGGAGGAGCTGCCCCCCTTTCTCATTGCGGGGGGGGGAAACGGCAGGAGCATTCCTCCCCTCCCCCCCCCACCCCTCCCAGGCCGCCTGAGTCACTTGTGGGAGAATCCGCGTGGCCTCCGGGGGATGCGGCGCTTTCCCTGCTGGTGTCAACGGGGCCACTTCCTGCTCTGAGCCTCATGGAGGAGGAAAGAAGGGGGAAGGGCCTAAGCAGCTCCTTTTGGGGGAAGAGGGGATGGCTTGGCTTGGCTTGCCTCCTTCAGTAAGGGAAGGGGAGAACGGGGTGGGGTGGGTGGGTGGGCTTTGCCCTTCTCCTGGTCAGCCCCTCCTGACTTTTATCCTTTTGCCCAGGGAAAGGCTGGCAGGATGGGTTCCCTGGGGCACATAAGGACTTTTTCTCAGCGTCCTGACCGACTCCCGTAACTTCCTTCTCCCTGCAGGTGAGATCTCTGAGGTCTTGGCACACACGTCGGAGGAATAAAATTGGTGGCTACAGGTGGAAATGCCGGGCTCGGCGCCCGCCTCCTTTCAAGCCTTGGGCTGAAAACTGAATACGTAGCTTTCTCACCAGACTTGGGGGTCCCCTTGCCCCTGTTCTGGTGGTGGGCAAGGGGAAACTCTTGGAAGGGGGAGGGGGCATCCTCCCCATCCGGAAGGGCCCTTGATTCGGGGCGGAGGCCAAACTGTAGGCCTTTGGCTTTCTTTCCTCCCGAGGCTCATTCTGCAACGCCGGACCATGCCGTGAACATTATACCAGGCCATCCCGCTCACCAGCCCTTCCAGCCGCACCTCAGGGGATTTAACCGAGAGGGCAGCGGTGACCAGGGGACTGGCCATGGCTGGGAGTGGATATACGGACCTACGAGAGAAGCTCAAATCGATGATGCCTTACCGGGACGGCTACAAGAGCGGCGGTGGCGGCAAGAGCAGGCGGGATCCTGCCGAGTCCCCCTACGGGGCTGGGGGGGGAGCCCCCGAGCGCAAGCGCAAGCACCACCACGATTCCGACTCCGAGCCCACCGACTCCGAAGACCCCCTGCGGGGGGAGGAGGAGGAGGAAGAGGAGGCCCAGAAGGTCAAAGGCGGCATCCGGCAGCTGCGCTTGTTCAGCCCCGAGGAATGCGTCAAGATCGAAGCGCGCATCGACGAGGTGGTCTCCCGGGCCGAGAAGGGCCTCTACAAAGAGCACACGGTGGACAGGGCCCCGCTCCGGAACAAGTACTTCTTTGGGGAGGGCTACACCTATGGGTCTCAGCTGCAGAGGCGAGGCCCCGGCCAGGAGCGGCTGTACCCGCGGGGGGAAGTGGACACCATTCCTGAGTGGGTTCACGACCTGGTCATCCGCAAGCTGGTGGAGCACCGGGTCATCCCCGAGGGCTTTGTGAACAGTGCGGTGATCAACGACTACCAGCCGGGGGGCTGCATCGTCTCCCACGTGGACCCCATTCACATCTTCGAGAGGCCGATTGTCTCGGTGTCTTTCTTCAGTGACTCAGCCCTCTGCTTCGGATGCAAGTTCCAGTTCAAGCCCATCAGGGTCTCCGAGCCGGTCTTCTTCCTGCCCGTGCGGAGGGGGAGCGTCACTGTACTCAGGTAAGGAAACGCCGGAGTGCGGACTCTGCCTCCCCTGCCTGCCCAGCGACTTGGTTTGCTCTGAGCTCTCTGCTTTTTGAGCCATTTTCCCTCTCTGCAGTGGATTCTGAAAGGGGGGATGTTTGACCGCCATATTAGAACAGAATAGAGCTGGAAGGGACCTTGGGGGTTTTCTAGTCCAGCCCCCTGCTCAGACAGGAGAACCGATGCGATTTCGGACATGTGGCTGTCCAGTCCCTTCTTGAAAACCTCCAGTGACCCACAACCTCTGAAGGCAACTTCTGTCCTACTGTTAATTGTCCTCACTGTCAGGAAGTTTCTCCGTAACACCCAAGTTGCTTCTCTTCTCGATTAGTTTCCATCCATTATTTCTTCTCCTGCTCTTTGGTGCTTTGGGAAATAATTTGTCCGCCTCTTCTTTGTGGCAATCCCTCAAATATTGGAATAAATATTGGGTTAGGGATTCCTTGTTGAGCCACGAAGGGTTTTGTTGGCTCAGTCTGCCTTGGATGCAAGTGGTTCTCGTTTATTGAAAGGCTGGTTTTCAAGCTGTCTTCCGGGAACTGTCTTGAGTCTTCTAAGTGAGGCTTAGTTCACAAGTTCTGTAGCGATGAACAAGCCTCAATATTTGGTTTTAGCCACCTCGCTCGTACGCGGCCGGGCACAGAGAAGTCGTTTCACAGCACAGTCCCAGATTTGCGTAAGAGAAGACCAAAACCCGGTCTGTGAGATGAACTAAGCGTGCAATTTAGATTGCAGCTGGCAGAACATTTGAGTTCCAGACTTGCTGTGGGGTGACCCCACGGAGAGCAGGCAGCCTTGAGAACCGTAGAAGCCGAAGAAAGCTTGACGTTGAGCAATATGGGCGGTGGGAAGAGAATATAAGGGTGGAAAGTCGTTCCTTTTAAGATAAGTGCAGAGCAGTGGGCCCAAAATAAAAATAGCTAGTGCCTTCCACGTTAGAAGAAAGAGCAGCGTGGGGAGGAAACCCCAGAAGATCACACTTGTAGACAAGGGGAACCGAGGCAGGAGAAGGGACCTCCTACTCCACTCCGTGCACCTTCTGCAAGAGGCTCGTGTGGGTTTGTGCCTCTGCTGGAAATGTTTTGACTGCCAGGGTGCACCTCCCAGCTGAACGGGAGCCTAATGACTTGTTTGCGTTCAGAATGCAAATCGGAGAACGGCATGACTGATCGGTTCCCTACAGCAGCATTTTTAAGGACAAAACGCAGCCTCGGCAGCGCACACAGTAAGGCAACGGAGCCAATGGAGGCTGGCATTGCTAGGCCCGAGGGTCTCTTCTGAGTCAGCAGTTGACCCCTGGCTTTGGCCCCTAGGGAGGGCAAGGTGAGGAGGACTTACCTGCCATGCTCGTCATCCAGGGCCCAGGCTTCTCCTTTCCTATCAGGTGGATTTTGCAGACGGTCTTAACTCTCTTAAAACAATGAGTTCTTTTTCTGGAGGAGGGAATAATCATTCAGCCATTCTATCCAGAGCAGTTTCTGCTAAAGCTGTAAAGCTGCCGCTGCAACTTGCAATCCTTGGCTCTTTTCTTTTTTCCTTTTCCTGTACATCCCACCACTCCCCCCTGTAAAACAGAGGATGGAGATGATCCTGGTTAATAAAGAGATAGTATTTCCTGTTGCAATTAGGACCTCGTGAAGATGGTGCTGCTGCTGCTGCTTCTTCACAAGCCCCGAGTGTGAATGAGTACGAAATGCTGGGTCAGGACAAACTCGTGACGAACTGTATTTATAGGCTTGTAAGCCGGAACCATTTTTCTGTCGGGATGAGTCAAGCCTTCTCCAATGATTCAGGGTTGCCATGGTAAATGGGAGGGCAGCCGATCTTTTTTTTGGGGGGGGGGGTCTTAGGAGGGAGAGCTTGGAAGTGCTCCATGAGGGGTAAGGTGATCCCCTGCTTGCCTCGGTAAGCTGATCTGCACACGGTCTGGGAGCACAAGCAGGGCCTTACGCAACAGCCCAGGTGCATCAATAATAAAGAGAAGCAAAAGCTGAAGTGTTACATCCAGGGCGCCTCGTACATATTAACTAAGGTTCGTGCAGGAGGCCAAGTAGCCTTGACGGTCAGGAAGAGGCCAAGCCGCCGCGTGGAAAAATGACCTCTAAATCTGAGGTGGTTTAGCTAGCAAAAGAGTTTTAGGCAGGTTGATAGCTGGGGATAGTTACATGGCTTATTTGTACAGGTAGCAAAACACATTCTTGTTTTAGTTGGCCAATTTTCAGGTGGCAATTGACCACCTGCTTTCCAACAGGAAGCTCCTAACTCACCTGCTTTTTCACCTGCATGGCACAGCCAGCACCCCCAAAGATACCAGGACAGTTGCCCCAGGAGAGCATTTTTACTAGCACGGGTAGCCGAGCAGGTATTATTTCCACCGCTCTTGCATTCTGTCTAGAAGTTGCTCTTTGGGGGGGGGGGGGACCTTCTGGTTGTTGATTTTGGCTGGAGGGGGGTCACCGTGGCGCTCCGTTTCCTGGACCTTATAAGAAGATGGGTATTACTAAGCCCACCTGTGTTTCGGATTAACCCAAGTTGGGAGAAAAAAGGGATTTCCAACCAAACTGGGGGAGCCCTTTGGTGAGCAGGTTTACAAAGTCACCTGTTACAGGAGCTTTCAAGAATAACCTCCACTTCCTCTGCCAGTTTACCAAGGCAACCAGTGGGGTGTTGTCCCCCCCCCCCCCGGTCCCCCCGGAAACCTTGTCTGGCCAAGGGCGCCGTGCAGCGTCTTGACATTTATTTCCTGGCAGGCTGGTTTCCAAGCTAAGGGGCAGACATCTTGCCACTCGATGCCCTTTAAACAAGGCCTTTATACTTCAGTCTGCGGGGAGTAAGTAGAAGCAGCCTTCTCAGGCATTGAATTAAAGGAGGCCTTTAAAGTTGGAAGCTTTGCTGGCTCAGAAGGGGGACAGATTCCGGTTTTCTTGAAACTCCCCGAAGGACTCTTCAAATCCAGCCAAGGAGCCGGATCTGAGCCTTCAGCCGAAGAAGCAGCAACTTCTGAATGCAGCTGTCTTTTTGGGAGCTCTGGAAAGGAGGAGGGCAGGTAGGCAGGGCCAGCTTCTTAATCCTGCTTAATCGGAGGCCTCCTGCCAAGGTGGCATTAGAGTCCAGTGTTTCCCAACCTTGGCAACTTGAAGATGTCCGGACTTCAACTCCCAGAATTCCCCAGCCAGCGAATGCTGGCTGGGGAATTCTGGGAGTTGAAGTCCGGACATCTTCAAGTTGCCAAGGTTGGGAAACACTGCATTAGACGACAGAAATTGCGGCCTGTATGCTTTCCCCATAACCTCTGGTGGTGGAGGGTTGATTTCTCTTGGGTTTCCCTGCCTTTCCGACACCGCAGCTTCTCCAAACCCATCGCCTGCTTCTTTGGCAATGAGGCTTCTCGGCTCTGCTTTCTAATACTGACAGCTGCGAGGCTTGTTCCTGCGTTTGTGTTGTTGGCGGTCGGAAAGGACGAGCCTCACACAGCTACACACAGCCTTTCGCAACTCATCAACCAAGTTGGAATGTTTTCTTTCTCTTAATAGGTAGCCAAGAATTTTTTTTTTCTTTTGTTTTTTTGCATTAAAGACAAATGAGAACCATTCCGTTTCTATCCACTTCTGGACAAATCTTGATTGTGGACACTGAGTGAACCGGATGAAATTTATAGGGAATGTCACCCTCTAAAGGTGTGCCAAAATTGTGTGTCTCCGCGCGCTATTGCACGCACAGGCGTGCCCACTCATTTGCACATGCATGTGCGACTCCACCACCTGCTCATTTTCGTGCGCCCCCTGCATGGGGGTGGTGGTGGTGGAGTTTTTGCCCTCCCAGGCTCTGGAGGCTTTCCTGAAGCCTGGGAAGGGGGAGGAAACATCACAATGGCCCAACCGGAAGTTGAGGAACAAACTTCCGGTTGGCCCGTTGGGTATGTTTTTCGCCCTCCCCAGTCTTTCCTCTGGTGGCTTTCGTGAAGCCTGGGGAAGGGGTAGGGTGGGGAAGGCTGAAAATCAGCTGGCCGGCTCTTGCAAGCACACCAGAGCTGAGGCGTGGAACAGATTGGCCATCCAATACTGCCAATTACCTCCACTAGGCCAATAAGATCCCATAGATTAGGCCTCCTCCAAATTCCATCAGCCGGTCAATGTCGACTGGCGACTACCCGGAGGAGAGCCTTCTCGGTGGCTGCTCCGACCCTCTGGAACGAACTCCCCATGGAAATTCGTACCCTCACCACCCTCCAGGCCTTCCGCACAGCCCTTAAAACCTGGCTGTCCCGACAAGCCTGGGGCTAAAGACTTCAACCCCACCCGAATAGTATGACTGTTGCGTTGTTTTTTTTAATGATGTATTGTCTTCATGTGTGTACCTTGTCTTGTACTTCCCTCCCCCTGGATTGTGAGCCGCCCTGAGTCCCCTCAGGGAAAAGGGCGGCATATAAATAAAGTAAAATCCAAATCCAGGCCCTATGGTGACACTCTTAGAATAGCCGAGATGGGAACAACTATGGGAAGGCAATGCAATTGACGTGTGTTTCCACTGCAGGCCAAGGCCGGATTAATAGCCGTGAAGGTTCCAGTGGATCTTAGTCACAAAACCAGAGTCTGAACCACACTGCCTTTTTTTTTTCTTTTTCCGTTTAACTGCGTCCAATTCTCAGAAAGTGCCTGGCCAAGTCCCTGCAGTTTTCCTGGCAAGGTTTTTCAGAAAGGATTTGTTGCATCGCCTCCTTCCCAGGCCTGGGAGAAAGTGGGCTAGTCCAGGGTCATTCCACTGCTTCATACCCAAGGCAGGACTAGAACTCGGGTCTCTCCGATTTCTGGCCTGATGCCTTAGCCATTTCACCAAACCGGCGCTCATGGAGAAGTTAGCAGGCTGCAAATCAAACATGCCCCATAGGAGGCTTTTTCTTGGAGGGTCTTGCCGCCAAGCTGTAACAGCTGGTTGTAAGAGAGAAGACATCCCCCCCCCCCCAAATTGTCACTTCTGTCTTTTGGAGATACCTGCCCCAAATCCTATTTACCGGCCCAGCCTTTTTAATCTACCCAATCTTTCAACTTGGCACTCACCTGTTTGGCTTCAAATTGTTTTCATTCTGTTTTTACTTCACACATGAGTGTTGCTTAAAAAAACATCCTGTGATCCATAGGCTTGGTATTTTCTTGCATTTAAGTGTACCAGACATACCTTTGGGAGGTGTGTCCCAGTTAGTACCAGTTAGTACCGACCAGATAACTTACAAAAGAAGAAGAATTGGAGTTTATAGTCCTGGAACCTTTTTCTCAGAATTGGGGTTGATTCGGCAAAACGTCATCCTAGCTCAGTACATTTCCTTAGGATCCTGGTAGCTGGCTAAAGAATGCCCGTGAGCTTATGCTACGTGATCTGCCTTGGCCTCTTGAGCTGCTGAGAGCCGGCCTTTTAGACCACAGATACTTGGTTACACAAGCTGTGCATAGCAAAACATTCCTAAGTTTGTCAAACTGAGCAAGAGCTGAAGAGTGTAATTTTTTTCACAGAGAGATCTAATAATCTAAATCTGGTATTTAGCAAAGTCAGGCTTGGCTACCACATGGGGGTCTCGATGATGACGTGGTGTAAATCCAACCCGCCAAGGAATTTCAACGCCGCCTAATTTTTTGGGGGAACCGTCGTCCCAATACATCCAGGAGAGCCATTGCGTTCTTTTGTCTCCCATCTCCTCTGTAGCCTCTGACCTTAGGCCAGGAAGGGATCAGAATGGAATATCAGGATATAAATCAAACATCTTTATTACCGTCTTTGACCAACTCATGATATCAGGATATTGACTGGGGCTAGGAAAATTCAAAGCAAGTTGACTGGAGATCCGGAGCACGCAAGAGGGACCCCACTTGTGGTGGGCCAGTATTTGTTAGAGTTAAGGATTTGGGGGAGCCAGTGGAGTGCTATAAGTAGTATTGAAAATGGGGGGAGCCCCAGGTAATTTTTCCTGCAAATCTTTGACCAATCTTTGAAATGATGTTTAGCAACCCTCCAAGGAGCAGCTGTGGTCGCAGACCTGGTAAGAAAAATTCCCAAAGCAAACTCCTGTGCTCTAAACCCCCTTTTGTCTCACACAGTGGCTACGCAGCTGACGAAATCACACACTGCATCCGACCACAGGATATCAAGGAGAGGAGAGCCGTGATCATCCTTCGGAAGTGAGTGGCAGGATCTCCGGGAAGGGAAAGCTGTTGGCCTCATTTGCTGGTTTCCGATGCCGGTTTTGGAGTTAGCGCAACTGATGCTGACTCATTGTCCATGCTTTCCCCCCCCCCCATCCTCCTGCTCCTGAGGTGTTGCCTCTTGAAACATTTATTTAAAGAGGGGGCTTCTCGGTCCTTTCTGTGGATCTGTACCATGAGCAGATCCCTGTGGATCCCTGAACCATGAGCAGTTGGGGCTGGGGAGAAGCCAAGAAAGGATCTCCTTAGTACACAAATGTCTTGCCTTGTTTCTTTTAAGAACTTGCAACTGGGGTGGTTGGAAGCCTGCTAGATCAGCACTTGGCAACTTCAAGCCACGCGGACTTTCAACACCCAGAATTCCCCAGCAGAAGGCAGAGGCTCTGTTTGAAATTGTGTTTGAAAACGTGAACGTTTCCAGCCGTTGATACTCAAGGGGAACTTGAATTAAAGTCAGCCTTGTGATTCCACTATGGGATCGTGCTATCATCCTGCCGATAGGCGCATGCGGTTATCCCAGGATTCCTGCCTCCTATCAAAAGTCTTCCGTAGGCTGGAAGTAGATTAATTACTGCCGTAGTCCAGAGGGAAGCAATGGTGTCATCTGATTTTCGTTAACCTTTTGAGATTAGCGTCTCCGGTAATTTGTATCGGGAAAGCAGCTAGAAAAAGAGGGAAGAGGCTGTGAGACTTGCATAGTAATAATTACCTTGCCCGCTTATACCTCGTCATTACGCTCCCGTAAGCACTTGAGGTTACAACAATGGATCAAAAGCCTAGAATGTAAACTAAAATTATATCCGAAACTAAACCATGAAGATCAACAATTGAAAGCCTTTTATGGAAGAGTGGCAGCTAAAGGCATCTTCCCACAAAGCGCGGTATTGCATGCTGCAGCCATACCTGTGCTAGCCAGGTCAATTTCCTTTGTTGATTTCAAGCACCCGGGCAGATTCATAGCGAGAGAGGTCTTCCTTCGTTGCTTTTGCACTTGTGATGCCTGCGCCAACATCTTGAGTTGTGCGCGTGAAGCCTCCGGCTGCCAGAAAAATCTTCTGGCGCACCTTCGGCCGGTCAGCACTGGCCCTGCGCTTATCCAGCAGTGCAGCACCGCACTGCGTGCCAAGATCGGTGCGCACGTCTCGGTCGTCTGGAGATCCGGCCTTTTGCCAAGAGAGACGAGAGAGCACGTTGCGTGGAAAGGATCTGGCATGGATGGAGTGGAAATTCCCTCCAGCTGCCTGGTTACCGTGTGGACATAAACACTTCAGGGCAGCTGAAGGGGTTTTTTGGGGGGCGGGGGGGACTCTTCTTCCAAGCCTGGAAAGTCGTCGATGAACTTGGAGCAGAACAAAAAAAAATGTGCCCCAGTTTATAGGGTAAACAAGAGACCAAAAACCACTTCGGTGCCCTTTGATCCTCGGTGGCTTCTGCAAATGATTGTGTGAATTTTCCGCTGTCCTCTTCTTACTGGGAGGCAGAACTTGGGTGCCTGTTTGAATGTTAAGGTCGGCACTGACATTTCTAAGGGCGTTTCGGTTTCAGGGCCATTGGTTAACTTTTCCGTGGCTGCTTCGTCCCTTTAAAATCTCCTAAAAGTAAACCCGTCAGCATGGAGCAGTTGGGGCTCTTTAAAACACAAGGGAATTGGGACAGAAGCCGGTTGAAAGTGAAGGATGAGAAATGATAGAAGGGTGTTTTTTAAAACTAACAAAAAAAGGCCTTCACTCTAAACCAGTGTTTCTCAACCTTGGTGACTTTTAATTCCTGTGGACTTCAACTCCCAGAAGCCCCCAGCCAGCTGTGCTGGCTGGGGGATTCTGGGAGTTGAAGCCCACAGGAATTAAAAGTCACCAAGGTTGAGAAACACTGCTCTAAACTGAAACATTTCCCCCCCTGATGCTTCACAGAAACGTTCTTCCCATTTTAATCTGAGGTTGGAAGTTTGTATTTCGCCCTTATAGAATCCGGGTTTTAAAAAAAAAATTACATTTATGTCCTAACTGCTGTACTTCAGTCATGCGGGATGGCACAGAGGGCTTCACCTATTGCAGGGAGTCCTCTACTTACGACAGTTCACTGGGAAAAGTGACTTATGATCGTTTTTCACACTTACGACTGTTGCAGCATCCCCGATGTTTGGCAACCGACTCCTCTCCTATCCTCTTTTGACGAGAGGGGGAAGCTGAGTTTCGTCCCTGAGCCCTTGGCCTTCGGGCTTGTGTGGCTGTGTGAGGTGCAAGGTGTTTTGTATGTTGAGTGGCCCCTGGTCACCAATGCCGTTGTGTTGTCTCTAATGCTTCCAGAACCAGAGTAGACGCCCCCCGGCTGGAGACCCGATCGCTGAGTAGCTCTGTGTTGGTCCCCGGCTACGCTTCGGACCGTCTGTCGGGGAGCAACCGGGACCCCATCCTGAAGCCAAAGAGGTCCCATCGCAAAGCAGACCCCGACGCAGCCCACCGGTAAGAGGCTCCACAGGAGGCAGGCTGGCCCTGGGGGGGCGGGGGGGAGAGATAAGACTCTGGTTGAGTGGGGGGGAATCTCGGCCTCTCCGAGTTAGTCAATTTATTGACCAATTTCGTTGTATTTATTGACATAAAAAGTTTTTATTTTCCATTTTCATAGCATATAATCACATGTATACTATTACATAGTCAATATCAAGTTGTATTATTAAGTAATTACATCAATTCATCTTACCATCATCTACCAAAGAGAGAAAAAAAACACCAGTTATTGGCTCTTCTGCTCTCCATACACCATATTTATACCTTATCCGACACTTTCTTCCCCCTCTCTCCTCCCCCTTTCTACATCCTTTCTTCCCTCCATCATTTTCTACTCTACTTCCCCTTCCTTTCTCCTTCTCCTCTCTCTTCATTCCACTCCTCCTTATACACCTCATCTTCCCCCCCTCACCCTCTCTCCTGTCCCTCTCTTCCTATCTTCTCTCCTCTGCTTCCAACTCTTCTACATCCTGTCTTCCCTCCATCATTTTCTACTCTACTTCCCCTTCCTTTCTCCTTCTCCTCTCTTCATTCCACTCCTCCTTATACACCTCATCTTCCCCCCCCTCACCCTCTCTCCTATCCCTCTCTTCCTATCTTTCTTCTCTCCTCTGCTTCCCACTCTTCTACATCCTGTCTTCCCTCCATCATTTTCTACTCTACCTCCCCTTCCTTTCTCCTTCTCCTCTCTCCCCTTACCACTCTTCCTTATACACCTCATCTTCCCCCTTCACCCTCTCTCCTATCCCTCTCTTCCTATCTTTCTTCTCTCCTCTGCTTCCCACTCTTCCTCTAATTCACTTGGTGTGTTTCAGCTTCTGACCAAACTCCCTTTTGGGTTGATGGTATTTATAATTCCATTTCAATATACATAAAAAAGAAAAAATAGCAGTATACATGTACAATAATCCAAGGTATAAATCTTTAACAAAAACAGTTTAAAATGTACTTAAAGAGAAAGTAGAAAGTTGTATTTATTTTGTACAATGACACTAAAGGCTATACTATACTACAGATCTCTCTCTCTCTCTCTTCTTCCGGCAGACCTCGGATTTTAGAGATGGATAAAGAGGAGAACCGGCGCTCGGTCCTCTTGCCGAAACACCGGAGGCGGAGCCATTTCAGCTCTGAGAACTATTGGCGGAAGTCTTCCGAGTACACAGAAGACTTGGAGGAGGAGGAAGAGGAGGAGGAGGACGAGGGGAGTCCGGCACGGAAAGTGAAGATGAGGCGGCATTGAGGAATTCTTTTGACCCCCCCCCCCCAACATCCTCCTTCCCCAGCCTTTGAGGTGATGAGACTGGCTTTCAGGCTGTGAAATGGGATATTTCTTCCCCTCTCTGAGTTATTTCTCCTTTAGCTTCAAGGTTATCTCGCCCCTTCTCTTCCTGTTTTATCTTGAAAAAGAGCTGGAACAAATCTGGCTTCCTCCCTCTCTTCCTCCCTCCCTCCCTCCTTCCGCATCCGTGCTGGCTAGGAGGTCTGTGGTGCCGCCTGCCTGCTTTCCCGGGGCAGGTGGCCATGCCTCATAGCAGAGGCAGCTTTTCTGTTTTTTAAGAAAAAAAGGAAATAAACAAAGCTCCGTGGCTCCCTCAGAGGCCTTGGGCTGGAGCAGATTTTGGAGATGCCAAAAAGCGATGCGTTGCGAGTACGGCCGAGGGAGGGGCTGCCAGATTCCCCTCTGCTCTGAAGCTGCTGCTGCTGCTTCCTCCGAAGGCTCCCTGCCCCCCCCCTCCTCCCCGCGCAGCCTTTTCACACCGCCACGGACACGGCGACGACGCCTGCCTCTCTCTCTCTCGCCTCTCCCTCTCCCCCCACTCGCTCCGTCTTGCACCAAAGGGCTCCCAATGCTGACTCTCTTGCGAGAATTTTTCTCCCGCGGTGTTGAAAAAAAAAGCTGCTTTCCTCCAGCAACTGGAAGTCCCATCCGACTCCTCTCGACAACACCGGACGGCAAAGCGTATAGGACATGTTGCACTTTAGTGTCAGGGTTTATTCCCCCCACCCCTCTCTCTCCCTCCCAGCCCCCCCCCTCTTTTCCCCATTTTTGTGTGTCCTGTTTGATGCCATAACATTTCCCCGTTCCCTCCCTTGCTTGGGCTAGCAAGGCACCCGTGTTTCCCTGCGCTGCTGCTGCTGCTGCTAAGAATTTAGCCTGTTTTCTTTCTGTGGTCCGGCAGTCCCACCTTGGCTCTGCTGCTGCTGGAGGGCTCTTTAAGGGAGGTGGGGGGGGGGGCGCTTGGCCAGAAACCCCAGGTTCTTCACACTAACAGCACGGGGAGGTGGGGGGGGGGCTGCAATTCCAGCATCGGGGAGAAAGGGGGATGCTCATTGAGCCCAGGAGAATGACCTGTTGAGCTAGGGGGAGGGGGGGTCTCTTCGCTGCCCTCGTGCCCATGTTTTAGCAAAGAATTTTTATTAACATTGCTGTTGCTTCCGATGCCTGAAGGTCAGCCTCAGGCGGCTGTCCTCGGTCCTTCAAGCCAGGTGGTCAGTTATTAGAAAGCATTGATACTCCAGAGGGCCGAGGGTGGAGCTGTTCTCGGCTCTTGGTCCTCTTCGGCCCGGAGCCTCCAGCCTTGGCACCCCTGAGACTCGTGGGCTTCAACTCCCAGGATTCCCCAACCAGCCACGCTGGGAGTTGAAGTCCACAGGTCTTAAAGTTGCCACAGTTGGACACCTGTCTATTAACCTGAGCTATTTCCTGGTGAGCAAGGATGGAGCTTGGCCCCACGTGGGAAGCGGGAAGGTCCTTCTGCCCCAGGCAGGAAGGGAGGTTAGGTGGCATAATCAGTCCGGTTCTCTACCCCCCTCTGAGGCGTCCTGCCAATAATCCCCATGGTCTCTGCCTGCCAACCTCACCTTCCGTGATTTTATTGCCTGTTCTACCTGCACGACAAGGTAAGGTCGCCACCAAACACCGGCCCTCGCTTAGCCTCCGACAGAGGGAGCTTTCAGGGAAATCAAGCCTGGATTTCCCTCTTTGCCCTGTTCTACTCCGGAGGTGGAGATGCCGTTTTCCCTGCGGTTGGGATCTGAGTGCCTGCTGATCAGGAACGGGTTTTGGGATGTGAGAAGGTTCTTCCTTCCTTCCTTCCTGTCTTCCAGAGCAGAGAGCAAAGTTTGTCCCACTGGCGCTCGCTTGCAGCATGGGTGGCTTTGAAGCACCTCCTTGTGCGTCTCCTTTTGTTGATTGTGCGGCTGTGGCTGGGGAGAATTGTTGGGAGAAGGAGTCCCCCCCCTTTCTCGTCTCGCGTACCTGCCTAGGTGAGTGAAGCAGAAGACCTAACCCCACACGCCTCAACCTTGGCTGCTTGAAGATGCGTGGACTTCAACTCCCAGAATTCTGGCTGGCTGGGGAATTCTGGGAGCTGAAGTCCCCCACCACCACCCCAATCCTCAAGCGGCCACAGTGAGGAGTATTCTCCCAACATCCCTGGCAGGTCCTGGAAATGGCCCTGATCAGCACCTTACGGCCGGTATCTCGGAATACATTCAGGCATTTCCGCTTGGCTCTTTGCAGAGAGCGGCCAGTTTTGGAATTCTGACTAAGCCAAGACGGGCATTTTGGCCTTCTGGTGTTTTGAACCTTCTCCCTCTGGGGGCTTTGAAGTGGCCGCGTTGTGTCTCTTTGCCCAGCAGCCCAGCCTAGCTCAGCCTCTCCCGTCAGGGAATCCCCGGACCTTGAGCAAAAGCGGAATCTTCCACCCTGGGAACGGCTGGCTTGGTGGGAAGGTCGGCCGCCCCCCCCACCCGGTTTTTAGTTTTTAATGTTTTGGCTGGAGGGTTGTTTCTCACGGCCAGGGCCAGGTCAGCTGAGAAAGCAGAAGGAGCTTGTTGTTAGCTAGATCTGCTGCTTTGTTTTTATTCGGTTTTATTTTATTTCTTTCGGCCTCCCCCCCCCTGAAGCCTTTCCTGCCAGGAGGTGGGAAATAAAATGCGTAGGTGGCTTCTCCGAGCATCTGGGCGACTTTGATAGACCCCGTGGCCTTATCTGGTCCTTGCACCTGGTTGCGTCTCCCCGGGAGCTCCACCAACACCGCAGTGGCCGACATCTGCGTCCCCCAAGGCTTGATATTCTTGGAACAGCCTGCAGACAGTTGAACAGGAGGGGGGGGGGTCTCTACGCATGCTCTTTCCTTTCCCTATAGATCTCCCCACCCCACCCTCCGCCCACCTCCTCCCCTTTGTTGGTTGGCTTGGTTGTGCGAGGCTGATGCTCCAAGGGAAACACTCCGTTGTGCGAGTTGGGAGACCTCCAAAGGAGAACCCAAATCCCGGTTTTAGTGCTGTTAGTGTGAGGTTTCAGAGGAGCCTCCCCGGAAAAAGGATCCTGCCTTAGCCTGTCAATCATGCCCAAACTGTTGCTGAAACCTGGAATTGGCACAACTGGGGTGGCTGGTTTAGCTTTTTCCCAGGGGGTGTTGAACCCGCGTCACGAGCTAAGACTTTTTTTTTTTTTTTTTGCTTTAAAATGCACCTGGGTTTTCTCTCCTAGCACCACCCGTTTCCTTCCAAGCACACACTTTAAAAATAAAAGTTCTGGCTGACTTTTTTTTGTGTTTTTTAAAATAAATAAATAAAAAATCTAATTGTTTTGTTACAAATAAAATAAGTGGCAATATTTTTTTTGGTAAAATTTTTCATAGGAAAAAAAAGTGTGATTTGTAAACAAAATTGTACAGTTCTGAAGTTTGGGATACATAAAATAACTGTACTTGAGTGGCAAATGGGGTTGGGGGGGGGGGGAGAGATTATTTTCCGTACAGTGTATTTGGGGAGAAATCTTTTAATTCGGGTTGATTTAGGAAGAAATATAGTTCCCTGTCAAGGGTTTGATTTTTTTTTTCTTGTATAGAATGCTGCATTTAACTAAATAAAAGCTGAAAGCACCACTTGATTGACTTTCGGTGTTTGGAACGGTGTTTTTGTTTGTTTTTAATTGTGCGATGCTAGTTCAACACTTGTTTATGCTTTGGAAGTTTTCGATGGGTTTCTTATGTTAACCGTAATCCTTAATTACCATAGTAAAAAAAAGAATACAAGCAGAAGAGATTGGAAAGAATGAATGAAAAGTGGAAAAAAGAAAAAATATTATAAAGGATCTAAGGCCTGTGACTTCCAACCTTCATCACAAGAAGTATAGACAAATTTAAAAGCTCTTCTTCGCCCCCCTTTAAGGTTAAACAGATCTCTCTTCATCCCACATCCTATCCCTCACCTACAAGCGAATCTCTAAACCAACTTTTCAATCCTAAGAGTCAGCAAAACGTCCACAAAGGGTTTCCGAAACGTTGCACACAAATGTTTTCGTCTTGATCAAGTAAACTTGACTCCTTTTACTTCAAAACAGGCTCCTTCAATCAATCAAATGTTCTTGTAGGACTTGATTTCTCCTTTTTCTTGGAGAAGCCAAGTTTTATGACAAGCTTCTTTGTACATTGGATAGCAATAGCAATAGCAGTTATCTACCGCTTCATAGGGCTTTCAACCCTCTCTAAGCGGTTTACAGAGTCAGCATATTGCCCCCAACAACAATCCGGGTCCTCATTTCACCCACCTCGGAAGGATGGAAGGCTGAGTCAACCCTGAGCCAGTGAGATTTGAACAGCCGAACTGCAGAACTGCAGTCAGCTGAAGTAGCCTGCAGTGCTGCATTTAACCACTGTGCCACCTTGGCTCTTTTTAATAGAGATATAGAGATATAGAGATATAGATATACATATAGAGATATATATAGAGATAGATGATAGATAGATAGATAGATAGATAGATGATAAATGATAGATGGAGGGAGGGAGGGAGAGATAGGTATAGGTATAGAGATATATAGAGATAGATAGATATAGGTAGAGATAGAGAGAGATATATAAATAGCAATAGCAGTTAGACTTATATACCGCTTCATAGGGCTTTCAGCCCTCTCTAAGCGGTTTACAGAGTCAGCATATCGCCCCCAACAACAATCCGGGTCCTCATTTTACCCACCTCGGAAGGATGGAAGGCTGAGTCAACCTTGAGCCGGTGAGATTTGAACTGCCAAACTGCAGAACTAGCAGTCAGCTGAAGTAGCCTGCAGTGCTGCATTTAACCAGGAAATCAGGATCAGCAAAGCATTTTCCATGACCATTCCCCTGCCTTCTCATTGGCATTCCCCTTTTAAAATTGAAAACTTTGGCCAGTTTTCCTTCGTATATCCAGTAAAGTGTTGTTGTTTTTTTCCGAATCCTTCTCTTGCCGTTTGAAGTTTCACTTTCGGTACTTTCTCCTGCCTTGTCGAATAAAATTTTCCCAGCCTTCCTGGTTTTGCAACGGGCACCCACACGGGCAGTTTCCCTTTCGTGAAAGCTGGACCTTAAAACGGGCAAAAGCAGCCTTTGGGGTTTTTGCATTATTCTCTCAACCCACAAGGTGGTGCAGAATGCCAGGCTGAAGGCTTGGAAAGGAAGCGAAGAATGGGACGATGTGCAACAGTGCAAATCAAAAAGAAACTTAGGGGCAGTTTTGATTTGCACACCCGGCGTTCCACTCTTAGTCCTAGGAAGCCTTAAAGCTGCGACGGGGAAAATTGGAACGTTGGTCGGATGATGGCCCAGATTTGCAGGAGGCAATTTTTTGAACATGGCCATGAAACGTGGAAGGGGAAGAAGGCAAATCCTTTCTCCCCACTACTGCCAGACTCTTGGAGGGGGACTCTGGCATCCCACAGTGGCTGAGCCTCCAAGTAACAGAGAGGAGCAGATGAGGATTCTGCCCCTGTGACTAACACAATTAATTCTGCAGGAAAAACCGAAGCTGTCGCTATATTTAAACTTGCCAAGGAAAGTTTATTTACAGAACTATTTCTATTCCGCCTTTGCTCTCCAAACAGATGTCCCTTTCATCTTTTATCTTTGTTTGGGGAGAGTACAGTATACCAATGTTTCACAACCTTCCCCTCAGTCCCTTCTATGGGGCTGGCAGCCTCTTAGAAATCGTTTCTTTAAAAGTTTGAAATTTTAACCTGGGCCAGGCACATCCCATCCTTACATTTAGAGAGTCCCAATTTACTGTCTCCGTTCACCCTTTCCTGGCACATTTCTCCATCCTGGTGGGAGGAGGCGTCTCACCCACACAGGTGCCCTTCCCCACCTGGTGCCTGGTCTTCTGCCAACATGGCCTCTCTCTCCAAATTAGGCCTTGAAGGTGCCTGGCTGTTAGGGATGGCGTGGGTCTCCTTGGAATAAAGCCACGCATGGTTGGAAGGGGGGCCATGTTCTTTTCGACAGGGGAGGCCCCCTGCTTTTCTCAGGCTGCTCCCCCCTTCTCCCCGCCACTCTGCCCTGCTTACGCCAGGCACCCGTGCCCTGGGAAATCTTTGCCATCGCAAGCACAGAGGAGCGATTGTCAGCCAGCATCTCCCAGCTGCAGTGGAACAAACGGTTGCTTTGACACACGTGTAGCTGAAGCTACTGAGGCAGCATCAACAGGCTGGACCTCTTAAGCCCCCTCAAAGCAGCATCGTTGGGGGGGGGAGTTTGCCCCTTTCAGTGGCTCCTGAACTCAGTTTAAGGATAAGCAATCATAATAGATCTGGGAGGGGCCTTGGAGGTCTTCTAGTCCATCCCGCCGCTCAAGCAGGAGAGCCTATATCATTCCAGCCAGTCTCTTCTTAAAAACCTCCAGTGGTGGAGCACCCACAACTTCTGGAGGCCAGTCATTCCACTGGTTAATCGTCTTCTCTTGTTAGGGAGCTTCTCCTCAATTCCAGGCTGCTATTCTCCTCGATTAGTTTCCATCCGTTGTTTCTTGCCTTAATGGAAATAAAATAAACCCAGGATAGGTTTGTTCCTAAGGTCGCCCGTAGAGATCTGGGCAGGAAAAATAAAGGTACGTGTCTCGGAGGGGGGGGGGGCTGTGTGCCCACCTTCTCTTGCAAGGAGCAAGACGGTTGATGTGTCTCTCTCAACATCTGACTGCCAGCTGCAGCCACAGGAATGCTGCTCCGCTCCCATCTGCTCTCTCTGGCTGCAGAAACCGTCCTGTTGTCCCGCCACACTCGGCATTGTTTCTCCGTTATTTCTTCGATAAATGTTCTGTATTCACGGGGGCTCGGCCTGCCCTCCCACCAGGAGCCCCGTTGTAGCCCCCGTGAAAGGGTCCGTCTCCCACCGTATCCCTGCAGCCACTACACGAGAAGCACAATCGAGTGGCGGCTCCCTAGTTCTCCTCCAGGAAAGCCCAACCGTGGCAGCTTTTAAGACCTGTGGATGTTCAAAGTTGCAGCAGCACTGAACATTGACTTATGGCCAGTCCTCGCACTTATAACCATTGCAGCATCCTTACATGTGAATTCAGGTACTTCAGGCAACGGGATTTACAACATGATGTGAGGCATCCCGGAGGGCATCTTATCATTGGTGGTCTTTTCCCAATTAAGCACAATTGCTGCTCACAAATTTATTTATTTATTAGACTTATATACCTCTTCATAGGGCTTTCAGCCCTCTCTAAGCGGTTTACAAATTTTTTAGCAAATTGAGTCAGCAACTTGCCCCCACAGTCCGGGTCCTCATTTCACCCACCTCGGAAGGATGGAAGGCTGAGTCGACCTTGAGCCGGTGAGATTTAGCAATAGCAGTTAGACTTATATACCGCTTCATAGGGCTTTCAGCCCTCTCTAAGCGGTTTACAGAGTCAGCATATCGCCCCCACAGTCTGGGTCCTCATTTCACCCACCTCAGAAGGATGGAAGGCTGAGTCAACCTTGAGCCAGTGAGATTTGAACCGCTGAACTGCAGATCACAGTCAGCTGTAGTGGCCTGTAGTACTGCACTCTACCCACTGCGCCACCTCGGCTCACAAATATCCTGGCTTAGTGCTACTCTCTGTCCTTGTAGCTTGTTCGCCTCCTTGGGTTCCTCTCTAGAAAGGGCTACCCTGAGGTAGACTGCATGTGGACATGGAGGCTTCATTCAAGGGCATCAACTCCTCTCTCGAGGCCTGCAAATTTGCTGCTGGATTTCCTGCTTTGCGCCAGGACCCTTAGCTGGGCCCTTGATGCCTTGATGTGCTCCTAAGCAGCAAACACCCCCTCCACCCCCCCCCCCGTTTCCTCCCCCCCCCCCTTGCCCCACTCTGGTCCTCCGTCACCAGCCCTGAGTAGCAGCCCTTCCCAGCAGGTCACTGTCCTCATGATACAGACACTCAAGGCCGCTTGTTCCCTTCCGCGGCGACTTCAATGCTGTGTCGACACTCTCCGAACTGCTGACTGGAGAGCCCGGTGGCGTTGAATCATACGCAAGAGGCTTGTTTTGTACCCAGAAACTGCACATCTGGTTGGGTGGGAGGTGCGTTCAAGAAAGGGAAATACTGGAAGTGAACAGACATTGGCCCGGCAGAAAAGACCGACGTGGGTTAACAAGAGCCGGAAGCAAACCGCAATCTCTCGGTGTTGCAACAGCGTCAAAATCTGGAAGGATGCATGCTCGCTTCGACATCTGTGGCATCGTCTCTGCCTTTTCAAATGCGCTCCTTTAGGGGTGCAGATGTGTTGGCTGCTTGTCCTACCTTTGCCTGACTCTCCCAGCAAAGGGTTGTTGTTGTTATTGTTGTTTTTTTGCATCATTGCGCGAGATGAGCCAAAGACAGACATACGAACACAACAAAAGCTTTTTTAAAACTCCGGTGCTTCCTGCTTCCTTGCCTGACATCCTGGCCCTCCCCGGTCTCTCCCGTTCCAGATGAGGATCCCAAGATGGCCTGGATTTTGCTTGCGCAACCAAGCAGCCGGCTGGATCTCCCGCCGCTGAGCATGTTGTTGTCGTCGAACTGGTTGTCTGTAGATCTGGCCCAGTGAATGAATCATCCCTTCCGAGCAGCTCGTTAGCTGCTCGGTTAATTGCAAACAGCCCTTGTTTTTGGACGGGACTTGGGGAGGGGGATTTGGCAGAGATCCGAGGGGAGACTTATATGAGGGGGTGGGTGACTATGTCACCTTTAGGACCTGTGGACTTTGATTCCTAGAATCCTGGGAGTGGAAGTCCAAAGGTGGTAAAATTGCGATAGCTGCCTACTCCTGCCTTATGTGGTACCCTAGACCAGTGTTTCTCAACCTTGGCCACTTGAAGATGTCTGGACTTCAACTCCCAGAATTCCCCAGCCAGCGAATGCTGGCTGGGGAATTCTGGGAGTTGAAGTCCGGACATCTTCAAGTGGCCAAGGTTGAGAAACACTGTCCTAACCACTGCTGGGGAATTCTGGGAGTTGAAGTCCAGACATCTTCAAGTGGCCAAGGTTGAGAAACACTGCCCTAGACCCCCAGTTTCCCCTGTTAAAGTCCTCGGTCTTTGGGTGCGAAAGGCAAGCCGGAGACTACAACAACAAACCACACCCCACAGCACAAAACCACACATCCAGCTCTTCCTTTTCCATCCTGCCAAATAAAACCAAGCCGGCTTATCTTAAAATATCAAATAAAAGAGCCCAACTCACATTCCGGGCAAGGCCTCCTTTAACCCTGATGGGACAAAAGGTAGCGACTTTCATGTTCCAGATTTTCTGGAGTGGAGGAGGATCTTCAGGCCTCCTCCAGGCACACGAAGCTGCCTGTTAATGAATCCAGATGTTTGGACCAAGTCACCCCCAGTCTTGTCAACTCTCTCCCCGGCGCCACTTGGCCCCGGCATGCCAGAGACACCAGTTGTGTTTGCCCAACTCGCCAAGCCATTCTTTTGACCACGGTTTATTGAACCCAGCACAGTTAGCAGGATTCACACAGCCTGCTAAGCCAGAAGTAAAACCTGGTTGGAAGCTCAGGGTGTTGTGTGACCTCAGCCCTAAAGGTGGGATGCTTTCTTGGGCTGCTGCAGATATCAAAGAAGATAAATGATATTATGGTATATGATGCTTGCTACTTTCTTCATAGAGTCAGTTTTGCAGCCAGCCTGCCTCTCTTTCAGTTCAGTTCAGTTCAGTTTCAGTTTATTAAATTTATATGCTGCCCTTTTCCCCCCGAAGGGGACTCAGGGCGGCTCACAACTCGAACCGGGGAGGGGGATACAGACAAAAGATTTAAAAACAACAGCATAACAATATATAATTTAAAAACACACAACAGTCATACCATTCGAGACGGGGGCAACAGCTCTTTAGCCCCAGGCCTGTCGGAACAACCAGGTTTTGAGGGCTGTGCAGAAGGCCTGGAGGGTGGTGAGGGTTCGAATCTCCACGGGGAGTTCGTTCCAGAGGGTCGGAGCAGCCACAGAGAAGGCTCTCCTCCGGGTAGTCGCCAGTCGACACTGGTCAGCGGATGGGATTCGGAGGAGGCCTAATCTGTGGGATCTAATCGGTCTAGAGGAGGTAATCGGCAGAAGGCGGTCTCTCAAGTACCCAGGTCCAATACCATGAAGGGCTTTATAAGTGACGACTAGCGCCTTGAAGCGTATCCGAAGACCAATAGGCAGCCAGTGCAGCTCACGGAGGATAGGTGTTACGTGGGTGAACCGAGGTGCACCCACAATCGTTCGCGCAGCTGCATTCTAGACAAGCTGAAGTCTCCGAATGCTCTTCAAGGGCTGCCCCATGTAGAGCACTTTCCTCCTCATCAAGCATGTGTGAAACAATTCTCCCTGGTTTTCCAGCAATCACCTCCGTCCCAGGTAAGCAAAGACACCATCCTGTTCTAGACCTTTGACTACAATAACTTACACTGCTTACAAAGTGGATCCTGCGAATGGTCCCTTTTATTCCTAAAGCCTCCCCTGTAATTTACTCGGCTTACAAAGAGATGATTTACACCAGGTGTAGATGCGGGCCTGTTGGAAAGAACCGAGCACCAGATGCTCCCTTGTCTGCAAAGGCAAATGTTCCTAATTATACTTTTTCCACTGGAGTGCAATTTAAATCCTTGCCCTTGGAACGGTGGCTCTACTAGAGAGGGGAAGCCACGACAGCAATGTTTGGAAAAGCAGAGCCCCTTCCACAACCCGGGGATGTCACCCTTGGTTTAGTGACTCCAGGATAGAAGATGGTCAGTTGAGGAGACTGAAAGAATGTGGAAATACTGTTGGGAACAAGAGGAAGAAATCTGGTTCAGCAGCTGCGCAACGTGACAGCATCTGGAAAATAGTGGTAGATGTGAGATGAAGCTTAACGATAGTGGGTCAAAAGTTTGGAAAGCTAAAGTCACATAATGGTTATATTTACAAATGATTCGATACTCCGGCATTTCACAAACAGATTGTGTGACGTGCTCATTAGATATTCTGGGTCTTACCAAGCTTGCCCAAAGTATGAAACCATGATGGCCACTTGGAAAACTGGCCCTCTAATTCAGTGTTTCTCAACCTTGGCAACTTGAAGATGTCCGGACTTCAACTCTCAGAATTCCCCAGCCAGCGAATGCTGGCTGGGGAATTCTGGGAGTTGAAGTCCAGACATCTTCAAGTTGCCAAGGTTGAGAAACACTGCTCTAATTTATTATTTATATTTATTTGTATTTCTAAATGGTCCATCTCTCTCTCTCTCTCTCTCTCAAAAGAGGGGCCCTTTAAATTAGACATTCACTTGCCAAATTCCTCCAAGCTTGCTCATCTTCAGGAGCCTTAAAAGCACAGAGGCCGAAAAGATATTTAATAAAAACCTTCCGCTTCTAACCAGAGGGGGGAAAAAAGTGGGAGGTTCATCATTAGTGTTTACAGATCACATGGGAAGGAAAAACGAAATGCCTACAGGTTCCGTGGGGAAGGAAAATCAGCTGGTGTCAAGGCGTGGGGGATTAATCAAAGGAAATTGCCCCTGGCTGAACCTGTTTTTCCACTTGTGGCCAAGATCCTTTAAAGGTAAACTCTGGTTGGTTTGAAGGAAAACTGGCTGGCCCAGCCAAAAAATGAATCCAGCTAGTTAAATGAAGACAACAAGGGACAGCTGCCAATTCATTACGCTGATGTGTTTCCTCTGGAAAGCTAAAGCAGAATTTTTCTGCCATCCAGGTTACCAGCCCAGCGTGAAACTTGGGCAGCCAAGAATGGCCGGTCCCCTCCCGCTTTCTCACCCTCTGGAAACAGACCAGATTAGAGGCAGTTTTACTTTTTAGGCCCCTAAACATCTACATGTCGGAATAAGAGAGACTGAATCCTGCGCATTTCACTTTAGCTGGATGGTTTTTGAGTGCCTCTCCAACTTGCTACTTTGACAGGAGACGTGTGGTGCGGTGCCAGAACGAAGCCAGCCCACATTATGACTAAGTGCTCCGTGGGAATTGGAGCATGGAGGCTGCAGCCATGTTTGAGATGTTACTGGAAGTTCCTACACATTCTTGGCTCCCACGTAGAAGCCTTTTAATTTTGCCACATTCCTTTTTTTTCTTACAGCGTAATGATGCTTCCAGTACTTGGAACTTCAGTGGGGGATTATTGGGAAATTAAAAAAAAAAAAGCACTCCAGGGTGCAGTCTGGACTTCAACTCCCAGAATTCCCCAGCCAGCAAGGGGAGTTCTGGGAGTTGAAGTCCATCCATCTTAAAGATGCCAAGATTGAAAAATTCTGGACAAAAGAGACTTATAATATCAGGAGTGGATCTGCCCAAAAAGGAATTTATGTCCCATCTATACACTTAATACACACAAACCTTTGACCTCCGAGGTCCCTCCCAACCCAGATGTTGGAAGGCATCCATCCAGATGTGCAGCTGGGAAAAGGGAGGGGGAGAGAAGCAACTTTGCTGCTGGAGAATTCTGGGAGTTGAAGTCCACAAGTCTTAAAGTAGCCAGGTTTGAAGACCTCTGTGCTAGACAGATGTTGGGCCATGAAACATCTGCAAGGAAACTCCTTAAGCTCTGAGACCACCAAGGACCCCCCCCAATCCTTCCTTCTCCTCCTCTTCCTCCTCCTCTTCCTCCTCTCTGCAAACTCCTCTCTTCTAGCACTGATGATGTCGCCTTGTTGGGCCATGAAACGCCTGCAAGGAAACCCCCGGAGCACAGAGAGCCCCAAGGAGACCGCACAGACCTCCTCTTCCACTCTACAACCTCCCCTCCCTCCTAGCACTGACGATGATGCCCAGTTGGGTCACGAAACGTCTGCAAGGAAAGCAACCCCCCCCCCCCATTGAGAGCGCACCAAGGACCCCTCGGACCAGCCCCGCGCTCCGAAGAGCCTCCTTTCTCAGGACTACATTTCCCGGCAGGCGGCGGGAGCGCAGCGCAAGGCACAGCTGGAAAGGAGGGGCGGGGCGGGATCACCTCCCTCCTCCTCTCCCTCCTCCCCCTCCCCTCCCCGCCCGTCTGCTACTCGCGCTCGTCGGCAGCCTATTGTCTGGCCGGGGTCTCGGCTCCCGCGGGGCGCGCTGATTGGCTGGGACCGGCCCCCCTCGCTCCCCCCCGCCCCTCCCCAGCGGCAGGAGCCCCCCGCCCAGCCGCCGCCGCCGCCGCCGCCGCCGCTCCTTTTTCTGCTGCTCCCGCCACCGGGGCGCATCTGCGCTCCTCGCCCTGCTGGATGCGGAGGGCGCCGCCGCCGCCGCCGCTGCTGCATGGGGGAAGCGCCGCCGCGCCCCCCGCCTGGCCGCCTCGCCCCCCGCCCCCCGCGCCCCTCGGCAAGATGATGAAGTTTCGCTTCCGCCGCCAGGGCCACGACCCCCAGCGGGAGAAGCTCAAGCAGGACATCTACGCCTTCAACAAGGTGGGCACCCCCCGACCCATCAGCCCCGCCGCGCTCCTCCGCGGCCCCAGCATCCCCTGCCGGCCCGGGGAAGCGGAGGGGGGTCCCCGCGCCTCTGGGTGGGTGGGGGGCGCCTGGTTGAAGCAGGCGGGCAGTGGAGGAGGGAGGGGAAGGGACGACGGGCAGGGTCCTTTCGGCTCTTGGTCGGCGTGAGGGGTCCTGGGGCTGGAATTGGGGACGGGGGCGGGAGATGGGACGCGCTCCAAGGCGGGCGGCTTCCCTCCGCCTTCGGGGCTTGGGGGGGAAAATGGGGAGGGGGCGAGAGAAGCCGGGCCTTTTCTTGGCTGTGGGAATCGTCCTCTTTGGCGCGAGGGGCTTGGTGGCTGGGGGGGGGGGAGGGAGGGAGAGAGCTGGACTAGCCCACCCTTCCCCCCCCTAAAAGGGGAGGGGGAGGCAGTTTGGAGAAGGAGAGTTAAATGCTGCGTCTCCAGGAAGAAAGGGGTGCTGGGGAGAAGACCCCCAACTGCCCCTTTTGCATGTGCTTGTTTCCCCCCCCCCCACAATTGTTTGCATCTGGGGCTGCCCCTCCCTCCCTCCTTGCAGGGGTGAGAGCCCAAGGGAGGGGGCGCTGAGAGAGGCAGGGTCCTTTCAGGGTGGGTGGGGGGCTTAAAAGGAAGGGAAAGGAGGGCCGGGCAGGGGGGGCTTCGGGGAGGGGGGCACAGCCTGAGGAGGCAGCAGCTACATGCCCCTCCACGGGAGGGGGGAACTCCCCAGCCTAGATGGGCTTTGTGTTCCTGGCATAGCCCATCCATGAAGCTTGGGAGCACGCCAATGTGTGCTGTTGTGTGTCTCTGTGTTTGTGTAGCCGTCTTCTTCCCTTCTCCTTTTCCCGTTCCCTCCCTTCCCACGCGCTCTCGCTCCCAGCAAAGGTGTCTCTCTCCTCCTTTCTCTCTTCTTCTCCTCCTCCTCGTCCAGGGAGGGGTGGCTTGGGACCTCCTTCCTTTGCTAAAGAGCAACTTTTACCGGCTCCCTCACCCCAAAAACCAGCATCCATCTGACTCTGGGCTGAGAAAGGAACAGACCCAGCATCTCCCCCCCCCTCCCACCCACCCCAGCTCCCAACCCCGCCCCCCTTTCACATGCACACACAGACACACACAAAACACACTATTGCACAAACCACACTATTGCTGCTTCCAGGAGTGGCTTCTCTGGAGCTTCCCTGCTCTTTCCAGCCCCTTTGGTCCAGAGGGGGAGGCCTGGCTTGTCCATTGTGAGGAGGCTGTGGAGTTCGCCTTCCCCCCCCCCCCCGCCCCTTCCCTCGGCCATCCGCAGCCCTCCCGCCCCTTCCCCACCCCTCCTTTTCAGCCCTTCCCCCTTTGAGTGAATGGAAGCAATAAAAAAAAACCTTGCAACTGTAGGATCTGTCTTAAAAGGGATGTTTGGCCTGGGTGGGGAGATGCTTCTCTGCCCCCAAATAGTTCATCCCTCCTCCTCCTCTTCCTCCTCCTCCTTCTTCTCCTCCTCCTCCTCCTCCTCTTCCTCCTCCTCCTCTTCCTCCTCCTCTGTAGAGTTTTAAAGCTTTCTTTTTTTTTATTTTGGTTGCAAGACGGTGTTTTGTCTTCGGCTTATTCGTGCCAACCAATTGGGGCTGTTGCTGGTGAGGGACTTGGAAATGTCAAAAAAAAAAAAGTTGTACCAAGAAGAGCAGCTTCTGTTCACCCCCCCCACCCCACCCCTCCCCCAGCCACAATAGTTTGGCCACTTTTGTACCAGAATTTGGAGCATTTCGGGAGGAGGGGGGGGGGAGGCTGGAAAGCATCCGTCCCCTTTTGAACTCCCTCCTGTTTGTTGCAAAGCCTCTGTTTTTTGCAAAGGGTGGGTGCGCTTGCTGGAGGCTTGGGAGAGAGCCCCCTCCCCCATTTAGCCTCCCCTGATTGTGGTGGGCTTCCGAGTGCCTGGAGAGTTGGCCACAGCTAGTTTCAGGAGGCTAAATGGCCCCAGTTGGCACCTTCAGGGATCAGCCAGGATTCCTGGTTTGTCGGCTTGAACCGTTCTTCTTCTGGTGTGAAGAGGAAAGCCAGGGCCAAGATTTCGGTTAGGGGTGGAGGGGAGGACATTAGATAATACACTGCCTGGGCTGGGTTCAAAACTTGATAGCCCAAAAGATTTATTTCCATTGCTTGCTGGTTTTTCCCCCCTCCTCTTAATAGTTCCGCCCACTTTACAGTCTTCCTTTTTCCCATTCTTTACTTTTATGCTCTTTCATGCTCTCCAATAACACTCTGGTGGCCTCTTGGAAGAAGCCTTCCAAGGTCTGCGTTGTTGGGGAGGGGGGAACGAAATCCAAGCGGTCTCTTGGATACCTCGGCTGCTGTGTTTGTGACGGGCAAACATCCTGCTTCGCTGTGGGTCAAATTCGGGGCTACCCAAAATAGGGGCTGCATGAAGCCCACCCACCCCTCTTGGGAATGGCCAGCTGGTGTCCCTCCTCTCCACCCCCACCCCAGTAACGTTGCTTGAGGGACATTGTGATTTCATCTCTGTTTTCCTTGATAGAAACCGAGTTAGGTGGGTTTCAAATAATTCACCAACCCTCGTGATTTCTTCCCACAACCAGTTCACCAAACTGCTCGGAAAGTTAACAGCCGATTCAGCCAGTGAGAACTGGCTGAATCCCACCACTGGTTAGGCCTAAGCCTTGACACGGCCCCCCTGCAGGCCAGGAATCTGAAAACTGATGTTTGGAGGTCACCCCCCCCCCCCAAATCTGGGATCTGATTCCCTTCTTCCCTCATCCCTCCTGAGGACGATACACTCTCTGTGAGCCAGTTGTGCTTCCATGCAACGGTGCATTTCATTTCTCTGCATTTTAATCGTGTCCTTCCCTCTGGTGTGCTCTCTAGACTTGTCTCTTTCCTTTCTCTCCCCCCTGTTGGGAATCCTCACAACGTCCCTGCGGGGTAGGCCGTGGCGGCAGCAACCCCCACAGTTCCAACATCACCCATCCCAGCATTGCTTCAGTGGGGAAACTGGTGGGCAGCCTATAAATTTAACAAATAATAAACAACGGGGGTGAGATTTGGGACGGAGGAGGAGTTGAGCTCAGGGCTGGCTGGGGTCGCCTCGCCCGGAAATGCATAATTGGGGGGGGGAGGGAGGGAGGGGAGGGCAGGTTCCAAATTGTATTTGCACCCCCAGACACCTGTGTGCAGTGCAATCTCAAGGGGAGGCTGGCGTGCGTCTCCCCTGCAGGGCCAAAAAAAATGAAATAATCTGCCAGCCGAGTTTCCCATCTTGGGGGAAGATTTCGAGCCCCCCCTTCCCCCCGCCCTGCATTGGCAAAGCAGAGACAGCCCTTCCGGTGTCTCTGCGTGTTGCAACACGGGACGGGGTGGAAAATGTTGGGGATTTGCCCGAGAGCCTCTGCGTGGCAGCAGCCAATACGGAGAATCGGGAAGCGGCGTGACTGATCCTGTTCCTTGGTTAGGATCGTTTTGAACTTTCCCAGACAGCCTGTTGATCTCAGCCCAGCTCGCTCTGTGATCCCACCGGCGGCACGTGGGGCTTTGGGCAAACACCGCAGGCACACGGCCCCTTCGTGGGTCACCAAAGGCTCCCCTGGCTGGTGCCTTCCTGGATGAGAGGATGGCCATGTGCCCTGGAAGCACCTGGAAGATGAACCCACCCCGGGCTGGGTTCAGCAACCCATGGTTCCCGGCTAAACAGGGACTGGGTGGCTTGGGGTTCAGCGGGTGACGGGGAAATCCAGGCAGCATTAAGGCACCGCAGGGAATATTCGACTTACGACCGCATTTTCGTTGCTATTCCGTAGAGTTGCGCCCGATGTGACAACCTGTTTTACCACGCTGCTACGGGAGCTGTTGCCGTCGTTAAGCAAGTCTGGCTTCCCCCATTGACTGCTTGGTGGTGGTTGGGTGGGACAGTCGCGAATGGCCGGCAGTGACCCTTTGGCCACTCCAACCGTCCGGCTGTTTGCCAGGCGCCTGGATTTTGACCAGGTGACCCTGGCTGTGCCGCCAACTTCAAAGGCTGATTGCAAAGGAGCTTTTTCAGTCCTTTTGTAACTCTGAATGGTTGCTAAATGTTGGTTAGTTGAGGATTGTTGGTTTTCTTTTTTTAAGTTGTATCTGAAAAGGTTAACTGGCAGCAACTGGACCAAAACTTACTAAAGTGAGAGGTTTTCCATGCCCCTCCAAGGAGCATCTTCGGTCAGCGTGGAATGTTGGTTAGGGAAAGAGTCCGAGAGTCGTTTGAATGTATGAACTCTTCCCACGGTGACTGCAAGGGTTTCTCCCCCCCCACCCCCAAATCTTTTAGATATTTGTGTGGCCAGATGATTGAGTCTCCCTTTACACGCAGGCAGCCAGTTGTATCGGCTGAGGACTTTTCGGCTGTTGACCTGAGATTAGTTTATTTTGTGATGCCGAATATTGACTAACAGTCCTGGTTGACTTTCTTCGGAAGCCGATCGGCTACCTTTAGCAAAGTTGATTTTTTAAAATGATGCTTGTCCCCTCCACACGCAGACTTCGGGGGGACTCAAGCCCCTAGTCCTCATGGTTGCAAAAAAATAAAATAAATAAAAAGCAAGGCTATGCCGCCGATTCCCTGTTTTCTTTCCTCTCTGGAGGAAAGTTGAAAACTGAGCAGCCCGACTGCCACAGTGGTGCCGAGCAGATGGCGAACGTGTGAGGCCTTTCCTCGGCTGTGCTGTTCCTGGTGTATCCATGGAGCTCATAGCAGAAGGGAGACGTCAGACTTTTAATCGCTCCCCCGTCCAGAAGACGATCCAAAGATTTCTCCTGCCAGGTGTGCGAGGCCTCGAGTAGGATTAGCCAGGAGACGTAGTGCTATGCGCAGGCTCCGTGGGAAGATCTGGGTGTGACCTGGGTGTGTGTGTGTGGGTGTTACTAAATTTATGTCCGGGATGCCCCACTGGACGCAGCTAAAAGGTTTCGCAACTCCGGGTCTGCTTGAGGAGACACTGGGGGAGAAGAGGGCATCTTCTCCTGTTCCAGTTTTCCTTTTAAAAAAGAGGAAAAAAAGTATTTGGGAATGAATATCCCAGAATAAGAATGTTCCTCCTTCTCCCCTCTCCGTCTTTCCCAACCTTGGTGACTTTAAGACGGGTGGACTTCAACTCCCAGAATCCCCCAGCCGTTTAAGACGGGTGGACTTCAACTCCCAGAATCCCCCAGCTGTTTTAAGACGGGTGGACTTCAACTCCCAGAATCCCCAGCCATTTAAGATGGGTGGACTTCAACTCCCAGAATCCCCCATCCATTTAAGATGGGTGGACTTCAATTCCCAGAATCCCCCAGCCGTTTAAGATGGGTGGACTTCAACTCCCAGAATCCCCCAGCCGTTTAAGACGGGTGGACTTCAACTCCCAGAATCCACCATCCGTTTAAGACGGGTGGACTTCAACTCCCAGAATCCCCCAGCCGTTTAAGACGGGTGGACTTCAACTCCCAGAATCCCCCATCCATTTAAGATGGGTGGACTTCAATTCCCAGAATCCCCCAGCCGTTTAAGATGGGTGGACTTCAACTCCCAGAATCCCCCAGCCGTTTAAGACGGGTGGACTTCAACTCCCAGAATCCACCATCCGTTTAAGACGGGTGGACTTCAACTCCCAGAATCCCCCAGCCGTTTAAGACGGGTGGACTTCAACTCCCAGAATCCCCCAGCCGTTTTAAGACGGGTGGACTTCAACTCCCAGAATCCCACCAGCCGTTTAAGATGGGTGGACTTCAACTCCCAGAATCCCCCAGCCGTTTAAGACGGGTGGACTTCAACTCCCAGAATCCCCCAGCCAGCTGGAACTGGGTGGGGGGGCATTTCAAATGCAAGGCTGTTTCCCTCTTTGGAAAGTGGGGGCATATTCCTGGGTGGGAGGGGCAACCGATCTCAATCTGAGCGTTTGCAGTGAATTCCTGCCTGCAAAGGGTTTTCGGACACAGGTTTCCCACGCTTGCCAGGCGACTGAAAACGCAGGTGGAGGTTTTGTGGGAGGCTCCGTGCGGGCAGCAGGCCAGGCAGAGGGCAGATTCATGGCCAAGGAGGGGCAGAGCTCGGCTGCTCTCCGTTGTGGTGCGTGCGTGCGTGCCAGGGGCTGCCTTGAGTCCTCCAGTGGAGCCCTTGTGGGCAAGGAGTCCCTTTCCTTGGTTGGTTGAGAAGGTCCTTCTGCACAAAGACCATCCCCTTGGTGGAGAGGAGCGTTTTGGAGCTCCCCGTTTTCCTGAGGACCAGATGCTTTCTGTCTCTGATGGGGGCTCTGATGCTGGACTGGCTATGTGTGTGGCTTTCCAGATGTTGCTCCGTGATCGCCACTCCCTGCCTTCCTTTCCATCGGGGCTGTTGGTGGGGACAACTGTAGAGCCAGAACATCTGGAGATGTCCGATTCAGCCGCCGAGGTGGCCTCTTTCTAGACTTTTCCTACAGGCTGTGCGAGGGCTGCTGAGGGGCAAAGCCCCCTCTCATTTTTTGCAAGGGGGAATAGCAATAGCAGTTAGACTTATATACCGCTTCATAGGGCTTTCAGCCCACTCTAAGCGGTTTACAGAGTCAGCATATCGCCCCCAACAACAATCCGGGTCCTCGGATTGAGGGATGGAAGAAGGGAGGGAGAAGGAAGGAAGGAAAGGAGATGGGAGGAAGGGGAGTGGATGGATGGATGGATTGAAGAAAAAAGAAGAGTGGATGAATGAAAGGAAGGAAGGAAGAGATCTTGACATGAGCAAACTTGGCCGGAGGGGATGTCCAGCAACTGGGGCCGTTTAGCTGACTGGAGATGGGAAGGGGCCACTGGAAGGCTCCCTCCAAGGGTGGAGAGCTTGAATTGTGTCCAGAATGTAGGAGGACGTCTTCTCTGAAGGAAGGCAGTTCTCCTTCTGAACTGGTGCCGGTCTGACCAGGAAGTTGCTCTTCACCCGTTCTGGAGGTTCTGAAGGTCCTCCTAAGATCTTATCTGCAGCCCCATCATCTTCCCTGCTCATCATCAAGGCGGGATCTGGAAGGGAAACACGCACTGGGGGTTGCACTCTTGACTCAACCCACGCTTGACTGTGAGGCTCCCAGCGTGGCTGGCAGGCAGGCAGGCGTATCTCCGATGTGGCAATGAAGGTTGGCACGACTTCCCCTATCTGGCCTTCGCCACCCACTTGGCTGCCTCTTTGCTCCCCAGTCCCGAGAGGGAAGTGCTGAAGCCGGCCTGGCCACTGCATGGATGCCTCTGGCCTATTTCCTGCAGCTGCAGAACTATAGAAGAATCTTCTTCTTTCAATGATATTTTTTTTAATTTTAAAACACATAAGCACATCAAACAGAAACAAACACATGACTTAAAAACAACATAGGAACAATAAGTTCCATCGTATATCATACCGCAGTTCCGTATCGGTTTCTTTGCAGTTAGTGTTTTCCCTTCTGTACATTTCTATCTTGCGTTCATAATCTCCTTATTCGTTATCCATTTTTATGTACAATTCTTTATTTATTTATACTTAGCTACTTATGACCAGATATTACTTACCTATATTGTGCTTTATATTTTTACTGTCATCTATTCTCTTACATACAGTTATAGGTATACATTCACATAGTTATTCTTTTTCTTTGCCATTCTTCTTATTATTATTATTCCATTTAAGGGGTTATAAGGTATAGTTTGGAATGCTTTGTTTACCATCCTTCGCACCTGCTAAGACACCACCTTGTTTTCTCTTTATTTTATTTTCTCCCTCCCTTCCTTCTCTACTTCCTTCCTTCCTGCTCTCCTTTCCCTTCCTTCTTCCTGTACCTTTCTCCTACTCCCGCTCTTCCTCTTCCCCTTCCTACCCTCTTCCCTCCTCTTTCTCTCCTTTCCATCCTCCTCTCCTTACCTCTTTCTTTTCACCCTCTCTCCCTTCTCTACTTTCTTCCTTCCTCCTCTCCTTCCCCTTCCTTCTTCCCTTACCTCTCCCTTACTCCTACTCTTCCTCTTCCCCTTCCTACCCTCTCTCCTCCTCCTTTCCATCCTCCTCTCCTTACCTCTTTCTTCTTCCCCTACCTCTCCTCCACATCTCACCTTATTTTCTCTTTCTTTTCTCCCTCCCTTCCTTCTCTACTTCCTTCCTTCCTCCTCTCCTTCCCCTTCTTCCTTCCCTTACCTCTTCCCTACTCCTACCCTCTCTCTTCTCCTTCCTACCTTCTCTCCTTCTCTTTCTTTCTCTTCCTCCCTCCTCAATATAGAAGAATCTTCTATTCTTCTGCCCCGCGCTCCCAAGCGTTGTCTCTCTTTCCTGCTCTTAAGATTTTGCTTCAGGATGCAGAGTCTTGTTGGCACAATTCCTGGGTGGCAGGAAGCACCTTAGTCGGCTACGGTCCGCTCCGCACCTTTGCAGGAAAATGCAGTGCACTTTTTGCCACGTTGCAAGGTTATTGGCTGTGCGCTGCACTGTCTCCTCGCACTTCTCCCCTGCAGGGACCGAAACGCCGACGGGGGTGAACCTTGCACAGCCAATGGGTTTTTGATGTCTTCTTAATAGACCGGCTTCTGAAAAAGACCAGGTTGCGAGGAAGGAGAAAGAAAAACAGGCTTTCTTGCAAGCTCTGGTAGCTCTCCCTTGGCTGGGCTCCCTTTTAAAACCCACCTGAACAAGGTCCATACTGGTCCATTGAATTGAATTCTTATTTAATGGCTTGGGATTCTCGGTTAGACATTTGCCTCGGAGTTCTGGGACTAGGCCAGGCAGAGGTCTCTGGAGAGCCCCCTTGGCACTTCAGGGGTGGGCGTTGTGCATTGGATGGTGAATATTATGGGAAATGGGCCGTCCCTAGAAGGCCTGGGCCGAAGGGACTTCAGGAAGTTTTGCTGAGTTTTAGGGGAAGGGAGCGAGGGAGGGAGGAGATGGGAGGAAGGGCAGGGGAGTGGATGGATGGATTGAAGAAAAAAGAAGAGTGGATGAATGGAAGGAAGGAAGGAAGAAGAGGGAGGGAAGAAGGGAGGGAGGGGAAAGGAAGGGAGGGAGGAAAGGAAATGGGAGGAAGGGGAGTGGATGGATGGATTGAAGAAAAAAGAAGAGTGGATGAATGAAAGGAAGGAAGGAAGGAAGAAGAGGGAGGGAAGAAGGGAGGAAAAGCCCTTAAAACCTGGCTGTTCCGACAGACCTGGGGCTAAAGAGTTTTTGCCCCCCTTCTTGAATGATATGGTTGTTGTGTGTTTTTTAAATTTTTGTATTGTCATGTCTCATCTTTTTTTTTACTCCCTTGTCTGTACCCCCTTCTCTGATTGAATTGTGAGCCGCCCTGAGTCCCCTTCAGGGAAAAGGGCGGCATACAAATGTAATAAATCAATCACGCAATCAATCAAGAGGGAAGGAAGGAGATGGGAGGAAGGGGAGTGGATGGATGGATGGATGGATGGATGGATGGATAGAAAAAAAGCATATGGGTGAAAGGAAGGAAGAAGGGAGGGAGAAAGGAAGGAAAAGGAAGGAAAGAAAGGAGATGGGAGGAAGGGCAGGAAAGCGGATGGATGGATGGATGGATGGATGGATGGATGGAAGAAAAAAGGAATAGGGGGTGGATGAAAGGGAGGAAGAAGAGGGAGGGAACGCCTTTAAAAGGCGTGTACAAAAACCCTTGAGACTTTAGGGCTGACTTCTTCAACTGGTCTCCAGTGAACTTGCATTTTTCATAAATAAATTCCACCCATGAAGATAATCTCGCCTCACCCAGCTTGAATCCCTAGACGTTCCTCTTCTTCTAAACTAAGGGGAGGATCCAAACTCTCCTGCTTCCAGATCTCCTCCTCCTCCACCCCCACTCCTATAATCTGGGGAGGTTGGGGGCCTTTTACTTCAAACCTGCCAGTGATGGGGAGGGGGAGGTTTCCCAGTTCTGCTGCTCCTCCAGGGGGGCTAGAGACCTCCCCCCCCCTCCGGCCAGGACGTTCCTCGTAGGGTCCCCTCCCCTGCTACGTCTCCTGTGTGGTCTCCTGGGGTGGGGGGGGAAGGGGTCCTCCGGGGCTCCACCAGGGAGAGGAAGCGGGGAGCGTTTTGCCGGAGAGCCCTTTAAGGGCTGCCTCCCTTCCTCCCTGCCAACCATTCACTCGCCGTGACCCCGCTGTGCCTGGGAGAAGGGAAGTTGGAATTGGCTGAAAAGATTCATTTGTCCGTCCACTCCTGCCGGGCTGGGCTGAATGGGTGGGGGGGGGGATCTTGGACGTTGCTCTGGGCCAGCTCTTCATTAATCAGCCCTTTCTTTCGGAGTGGGCTCGGCTCCACCTCCGTGCGTGGGCCGCCTTGGCTTCCTCCACTCATTAGCCGAGGGGTCGCTCAGGCTGGGAGACCACCGGCGTCTCTGGACCGGTTCTGAGAACATCGGACCGAGCCTGGCCCCCCCTTACAGGAGGAGGCGGCAACCCATTCCAGCTCAGCCTCCCTGACTTTCGAGCCAGCTGTGCAGGAATAAAAAAAAAGATGCAGAGTTTTTCTTTTTTCCCCTCTCCATCACTTTATTTCCAAGCCTGGAAAATCTTCAGCTGTTGCATTTCTGCCTCTGTGGCTCGATAGAAGTAGAGAGGGTGGGAAGAAGGAAAACATAGCTTGGCCTTCTGAACGCCTTTGGGTCAGGAAAATCAAAAAGCCTTGGCAACTTGGAAGAGGAGGACTCTTCCTTCCAGGGTTCTTCCTCTCTCTCTACAACTGGTAGGGTCTAAAAATGGCTCTGGCCCGAGGCTTGTTGTCTGGAAGGGAAGAGATGGAAAGGACAAAAAGAACCAAAGGATTCTCCAACCCAAGTTGGGAATAGCAACTCTCTGGTGTTATATTAAATCACAGCTGCAGGTTGAGATGACGGAGAATTAACCAGCCGAAGCTTCAGCGGGGCTCTGGCTGCCTCCCTGGAATCTAGGGCTGAAAGCTGGCAAGATAGTCCTCCTCCATGGAGGAGACAGCACTCTGCAGCTCATGGCCCTTTCTCAGGGTCTTCAAGTCAACCACAGCACTTCTCTGTTAGGGTGGATGGCAGCTGGATTGGATGGTTGGAGGACCAAGAATTGAAGGGCCAAGGGTTGGGGGACAAGGGTTGGGGGACCAAAGGGTTGGGGGACAAGGGTTGGGGGACCAAGGGTTGGGGGACCAAAGGGTTGGGGGACCAAAAGGTTGGGGGACCAAAAGGTTGGGGGACCAAGGGTTGGGGGACCAAGGGTTGGGGGACCAAAGGGTTGGGGAACCAAAAGGTTGGGGGACCAAGGGTTGGGGGACCAAGGGTTGGGGGACCAAAGGGTTGGGGGACCAAGGGTTGGGGGACCAAAGGGTTGGGGGACCAAGGGTTGAGGGACCAAAGGGTTGGGGACCAAAGGGTTGGGGGACCAAGGGTTGAGGGACCAAGGGTTGAGGGACCAAAGGGTTGGGGACCAAAGGGTTGGGGGACCAAGGGTTGAGGGACCAAAGGGTTGGGGGACCAAAGGGTTGGGGGACCAAGGGTTGGGGGACCAAAGGGTTGGGGGACCAAAGGGTTGGGGGACCAAAGGGTTGGGGGACCAAGGGTTGAGGGACCAAAGGGTTGAGGGACCAAAGGGTTGGGGGACCAAGGGTTGGGGGACCAAAGGGTTGGGGGACCAAAGGGTTGAGGGACCAAAGGGTTGGGGAACCAAAGGGTTGGGGACCAAGGGTTGGGGGACCAAAGGGTTGGGGGACCAAGGGTTGAGGGACCAAAGGGTTGGGGGACCAAAGGGTTGAGGGACCAAAGGGTTGGGGGACCAAAGGGTTGGGGGACCAAGGGTAGGGTTTGGCTAAGATGGGGAAGGAGCAGCAGCAGGAAGAGGAAAGGAAGAGGAGGGGACAGATTGGGGGGCTTCATAAGAGTCCCTCCTTCCTCTCTGTGGCTCAACTGGCTTGCCCTTGATAACACTTGATGATACGTTATTGAGACTCAACAATCGGAGGCCGGCTTGGTGCAAAGCAACAGGGCTTCCTGTCTTGTGCTGAGCGATCTCTGACCAGGAATGAAGTTTGGGGGTGAGGGATCTGAGAAGGATCTAGCTGGAATCCATTGTTTGAGAAGCTTCTGTGTTTCTTGGGCCGGCTGGTCTTGGAAAGGAGGCCCATCCACCACCTCCTCCTGCTTTGAATGAGCCTCCAACAGGATTCTCTTTCTCCTTTGTCTTCCAGATGGTGGAGCATGGCTTCCCCAACCAGCCCAGTTCCTTGGCCTTCGACCCCAAGCTGCGCATTATGGCCATCGGAACTAAATCGGGAGCAGTCAAAATGTATCCTTCTTGGCATGGCAACTGCGGTCTTTCTGGGCATGGAGAGTCCCATCCGAAGGCGAAGAAGGTCCTTGTGAAGCCTGCAGCAGGGTTTGGAGAACCCCTGGGGGTTGGGAAAGGACCCCCAGTCCTCGGGGGGAGATGGGGATGTGGGTTGGTTCGTGCTGTTGGTGTCCACGGTGTTTGTCTCCTGGGAATGACGAGTGCGATGTTTTCCAAAGTGGAGTTCTCCAATTTGAGCGTCTCCAAAGAGGTTGGCATTGCAGCTTCTAACCCAGTGTTTCTCAACCTTGGCAACTTGAAGATGTCCGGACTTCAACTCCCAGAATTCCCCAGCCAGCATTCGCTGGCTGGGGAATTCTGGGAGTTGAAGTCCGGACATCTTCAAGTTGCCAAGGTTGAGAAACACTGTTCTAACCTGATTGGCAATTAAGGTGCCAACTTAAGGACAGCTTCATTGATTGGAAAAACGGGCGCTCCCAGTTTGGCGGTCTGGTGATAATGGTCCCAACAAAAGAACAGGTAGTCCTTGACTTACAGTCACAACGGAGCCCAAAATTCTCGTCGCTAAGCGAGACATTTGTGAATTTCCCCCCGCTTTACAACCTTCCTTGCCACACTAAGTGAATCGCTGCAGTTGTTAAAACTAGTCACCCGGTTGTTAAGCGAGTCCGGCTTCCCTGTCGACTTTGCTTGTCAGGATCGCATTGACCCCCCCCCCCGAGACGCTGCAAACCGTCACAAATATGAATCGGTTGCCAAGCATCCAGATTTGGATCACGTGGCCATGAATGGATGCTGCGGTGTGAAAAACGGTCTTGTCGCTTTTTCAGTGACGAGTTAATTTTGAACAAATTGTTTGTAAGTCAAGGACTTTCCTGCATTGGGTCCTTTTTGGGAACAAGGAGAGCAGAATTTCGCCACGATTGCAGGATTTTCTCGTGCTGATATTCCAGATTGCAGAGATTTAAATAGCGAAGGAGACCCAGCGCTTCCCTTTCCGTGGGCTCCTGGAGGTGGAGAGGTTTTCCCCCCGGGTTCTTGCCTGAACCCACAATCCACCGTTGTTGTTGCGTTGAGGCTGGCGGTCTCTCTGTGTGTGTGTGTGTTGTGGAAGGGGCCTTTGGAAAACCACTCCGAATCTCCACGGCTTCAACAGCCTCTTTTCAAGCTGCAGCCTTGGCATGCTTGCCCGCCGATGCCGCGTCTCCATGGAGTTGGCAGCCTCTGAGTACAATACGCCCGCCGTTCTCCCCGTCCAGGTTGCTCCTGTTTGATCTTTCCTGCCTCCCCTCATCTCCCCCTCTCCTGGGGAAGGGGGGCGCCTGCGGGCTCAGAGCAGTGTCCAGCCTGTGGGAACGCTGCCCACTCTCAAATTTTTATCCGTTATAAAGTCCTTTCTCCCTCTGGCTGAAATAGGGAAGTCTTCCATTCCATGTTAGGGAAAAACCTCCAAGGGACCAGCTGGAGACGGAGAACTGGATGGCCTTCCTTCCCACTGGGTCGAGTTTTAGGGAAATGGTGTAAAGAGGCCGCTTGGGGTTTCTCTGGAGTCATGCTTGGCTAACCCCCTGTTTCTTGAATAAGCCAGCATGGGCTGGCTCCACAGATCTCTGCTTACCGGGACTCTTCAGTCTGGACTAAGATAAGACTGGGACAGAAATGTTTTTTGTTTTTTCAAAATTCAGTCTTTTATTATGGTTACAGACGAGCACAATGTGTACAAAATTAGTTGTAGGCTTCCGAGGCCGAACAACTTTGGAGTTTCATTGAGTCAATTTATTTGTTTATTGAGATTTGTGGACTTCAACTCCCAGGATTCCCCCAGCCAGCCAATTCTGGGAATTGAAGTCCATATATATACCTTAAAGTAGCTACTATTGATTTAAACCAGAGGTGGTATTCAGCCGTTTCTGACTGGTTCTAGAGGACCAGTAGTAGAAATTTTGAGTAGTTTGGAGAACCCCCCAAACTGGCTGGCCCTGCCCCTGGCTGGCCCTGCCCCTGTCTATTCGCTGCCTCCAGTCCCCAGCTGATCAGAGTCCCAGCTGATCGGCTGGGTCTTCTTCTGCACAGGAGAACGGACAGAAATGTTGAAAAGGGGGGGCAGTGGAATCACATCAACAACTGGAATTTGATGGTGGCCAGGGGAATTTAAAAACCCAATGCCATTGTACGCATATATTTTAGGATCGCATCTCTTCTGCCTCCCCAAGGGTTAGAGTCCCCACTTCCACACCAGTTGCTTTTTTGTGTTTGTCGTGCACCCTCAAGCTCCTTCTTAGCAATTTTTCAATAGTTTAAATTTTTAAAGGCAACTTTGGAAGCAAAGGAGGCTCGGAGGGTGCAGCTGATGTCTTGGAGGCGTGGATGCCTCTTTGATTTGGGAAAGAGGCTTGCAAGGAGAGTTGGCCATTTGTCCAGTAGGGTTTTCAAAAGTCCCAGGAATGCTGTAGTTGCGTATAAAAGCAGCTGGCATGTTTGCAGAGCAGCTGAGGGTCCCCCACCCCTGCCACCCCGGTTGTGTTTGGAGAATAAAGTTGGCGTTTGGGGCATCTTAAGTTGGGGAAGTTTCCCCCAGTCCTTCTGCCATCAACCCCTTCCTCACTGCCCCAGCCTTTCCTTACAGCTTCTGTAGTGCATTGGGAGCCTGGCTTGGTGGCCGGACAGGATGTGTGCCGCTTGGCATGACAAGGTCTTTCTCTGTACCTGCTCCGGCCCTGTGGAACGATCTCCCCGCAGAGATCCGGACCCTTCCCACTCTCCCGGCCTTCCGGAAAGCCATTAAAACCTGGCTGTTCCGGCAGGCCTGGGGCTGCTGACCCCTAAATACCGTCCAGCCCCATTTAGAAGGGAGTGCATGGTGTGCTGTTTTTTAAAATCTATCTTTTCTTTCCTTGTATTTTATTTTTTTGATTTATTTCTGTATTGTAAGCCGCCCGGAGTCCTACGGGATTCGGCGACATATAAATGTTATTAAACTTGCAAACAATGGGGGAAGTGGCTGAAGATCCAGTCTTTTTAGGGGGGGGTGTCTCAGCAGGGCTGGTTGGAAACAGCTGAGGCAGCTTTAAAAAAAACCTTTTGGTCCAGCAGTTTCTCTGCTTGGCATCTTTCCCCCCCTGTGGCCCTTTGGCAAAGGGAACCTGTGTGTGTGTGTGTGTGTGTGTGTGTGTGTGAGAGAGAGAGAGAGAGAGAGAGAGAGAGAGAGAGAGAGAGAGAGAGAGAGAGAGAGAAGAAAGAAAGAAAGAAAGAAAGAAAGAAAGAAAGAAAGAAAGAAAGAAAGAAAGAAAGAAAGAAAGAAAAGAAAATGAATGAATACTGGTGTCACATTCACCCCTCCGGAAACTGAAGTGCCAAACCGTGCCAATATTGGCTCCTGGCACCCTTGGCAAAGGCAAATGCCCCTGGTCCGGTGGTAGAGCACTAAACATAATTGCCAGTGAGATCTCTTGCAAGGGCATTCGGGGTTTTTTTGAGACTGGGGGCGGCAGAAAGAATCGGAGTACATCAAAATCCTCCCTTGGGTTCTGCGCCCTCTGGGACTTCCCGAGGGGCAAGAGGCAATGTGCTTTCTGCACTGACCAGTCCAGCGTCCAGCCCCCACCTCTCCTCCTCCTGCAACGGGCAGGGCTGATGCCAGTTCTCCTAAGGCAGCCCCTTCCTCTCTCCCTCCTCCTCCTCTGGGCGGTTGGAGCAGAGGAGGCTGGATCCGCAGGGGACGGAACTGATTCTCCACATTTGAATGGCTGAATGAATTTTGGGGTTACTTCCCCAGAAACCGGGGCAGAAAATCACGGGGCTCTTTTGCTCCCCCTTTCAAATGGCGGCCTTGGCATTGCTCCGTTTGTCTGGCCTCGGAGGGCGGGTGCAGGAGGGGGAAGGCAGATGGCTTGGTTCTGCTTTCGTCCCCTCTGAAGGGTCCCTTCATCATTTTTTGGGGGGTGGGACAGAAGTACCCCATTATGGGAACAGGCAGAGTTTGCATTGAGGTCTTGCAACAGCTGCCCTAAAAGAGGCTAATGGAGCAATTCTTGAAGGCTTCGGAAGTTTCTCAAACTGATCATTTCTTCTTTTTTAAAAGTTTTTTTTTTAATTTCTCATACATACATTCACAAATATACGCTCTCATAGCTGTTATTAATAATGTGTGTTCCTTTTTAACATTTATAACAATTTGTCTCCCCCCTACAATTAACAACATGATGGAGATTGCGTTTCTACCATCCGTTACACCCATCTTATTTTACAATATCCCTGCTTCTTCCTTCCTTCCTTCCTTCCTTCCTTCCTTCCTTCCTTCCTTCCCTCCCTCCCTCCCTCCCTCCCTCCCTCCCTTCTTCTCTCCTTCTCTCCTTTCTTCTTTCCTCCTCTACTTCTCCCCAAGTGGGAAGACCTGATTCCCTCCCAGTCAATATGGGGCTGGGGGTGGTGGAAAGAGGGCGTCCCTTTTTGCAATGCTCTCTCTTTGCCCACCAGGACACCCCAGGGGGTTCTGGGGAGGCGGGGGGGGGGCGTTCCTTAAAAGTTGTGGGAGGGGTGCCGTTGCCTTTCTGCTGCTTCTCGGGGTCAGCCAGGGGTGCGGTTCTCCTTCCTGGCTTGGCTGCCGAACTGGGGTGTGGACTGTTTTCTCCGTTGATGCAAAGATTTCTCTCTCCCAGAGGAAGCTGTGAAGATGGCTTGGAGCATCCGACCTCTGGCGGACCTCACCTCTCCCCTGGTAGGATAGAATAGGATAACGGAGTTGGAAAGGGACCCCGGAGGTCTTCTAGTCCAACCCCCTGCCTAGGCAGGGAACCCTATACCGTTCCAGACAAATGGCCGTCCAACATCTTCTTAAAGACTTCCAGTGTTGGGGCATTCACAACTTCTGGAGGCAACTTCTGTTCCACTGATTAATTGTCCTCGCTGTCAGGAAATTTCTCCTTAGTTCTAAGTTGCTTCTCTCCTTGATTAGTTTCCTCCCATTGCTTCTTGTTCTACCCTCAGGTGTGTTGGAAAATAGTTTGACTCCCTCTTCTTTGGGGCAGCCCCTGAGATATTGGAACGCTGCTATCGTGTCAATTTTTCATTTTGTTAGACTAGACATACCCAGTTCCTGCATCCGTTCTTCATATGTTTTGGGCTCCAGTCCCCTAATCCTCTTTGTCTGCACTCTTGTGATGGTTTAAGGGGGCTGCTAAGCCCCAGCCCCCCATCCCCTGCTGTTGTCCTCCATTTAAGGGATCTCCATATGACTCATCCCCAAAAGGACAGCTATGTGGCTCTCCGGGAGCCAAGTGGGGTTATTATTATGGGATGCGACTGTGTTTGGGTCAGGGATCTCCCCTCCAGCCCTCTTTTCTCCCCACACCCAATGTGCCAGCCCTTCATTGGCAGGAGGTTCTTTGGGGGAGAATATTTGCAGCTTGGAATGAAGGGGTCCTGGGGTGCCCTCTGAGCTTGCTGGTCTTCCTGCAGACGTTTCATTGCCGAACTAGGCAACCTCATCAGTGCTGGTATAAGGAGTATCGTTGTCTCTCGGTTTATATCATAGTGCAGTGATGGAGAACCTTTCTCTCATGGCGTGCCAAAATTGTGCGGCTGCGTGCTATCACAGACACACCAATTAAATAATCCCTGCCCACCTGCGCATGCACCCACAACTAACCCCCCCCCCAGGTTCTGGAGGTTTTTTTTGAAGCCGGGGGGGGCAAAAATGGCCTCCCCAGCCTCCCCCCCCCTCTGGAGGCCCTCCGGAAGCTGGAAACGGAACCTCCGGTTGGCCCAGGAGAGCCAGTTTTCCGCCCTCCCAGCCTCTGGAGCCTTTCCTGAAGCCTGGAGAGAGCCTAAAATCAGATGGCCGGTGCCCGACTGGCGTGACAGCAAATACGGCTCCCCGTGGCACCTGTGGCAGACGTGCCATGGGTTCTCCACCACTGTTGCAGTGGCTTGCCGTGTCGGTGCGGGCGAGGCTGGTCTTGGAAGCTCTGTGGAAGGTTCTTTTGCAGGCCAGCTTTGCCAGCTCAGGTGCCCTAACCACACCAGCCAGTCTCCCGAATCTCCTTTGCAGCCAGCTGGGCTTCCAGCAGCCCCCCAACAGCCCCTGTGCCCGTTTTTTTCCCCTCCGCGGCTTGGCCAGATGGTGTTTATTCTTAGAACCCGTCTGGAGCATTTTCTGCTCGCCTGAGAGCAGCTCCGCTTGGGGAAGGAGAGAAGGGGCTGAGCTGGTTTGCTTTCGAGCCAGGGCTGCTTGTGCCCCTGCCTTGGCAACCATGCTGGGGCCCTTCTTGGCCCGGGCAGGGCCTTGGGGGCTTCCTGGTGGTCCCCAAAGATTTTGCCTTGTGGGGTCAACTTGTTTTCCAAAGCCCCAGAAGGCAAGGCAGGGAACCATGGGTGGAAACTCATCAAAGAGGGGAGAAATCTGGAATGAAGGGGAAACGTCCTAACGGTGGGGACGATTAACCAGGGGAACAGCTTGCCACCAGAAGTTGTGGTATTTCATTACTCGAGTTTTTAAAGAAGGGATTGGGCAGCCCCCTGTCATAAATGGCGTAGGGTCTCCTGCTTAAGCAGGGGGTTGGACTAGAAGACCTCCAAGGTCCCTTGCAAAGCTGCGTGATGCGTTTGATTGATTGAAATGACGTGTCGTTTGCGGATGAACTCTTGTGGGAGGCGATGAATCATCTTCCCAGCAGTGGAGAGAAAAGGGGGAAGAATTCAAACCTCCTTTGACTGTTGAGGGAAGCAAAAAAATCTTCTGCTCCGGCCTCTCCGTCTGGCGAGCACAAAGGGGGTGTGTGTGTGTCTGTGTGTCTGTGAGAGGCTGCCCTTTTGTGCTTCCTACGAGTCGCCCCACCACGAAGGGCTGGTGGTGCAAGGAGGGCCTGGGAGGAGATCTTGAGCAGAAGACGGACAAGGGGAGGAGGGCCTTCCCCCCCCCCCCCGGGTCTTCTTCCCCAGCAGCTCCTGCCTGAGGAAGTTGAAATGTGTCGGTCAGCCTTTAGAAGAGGAAGGAAGTTGAGCGCTCCTGGCTTCTGCAGAAGGCCCAAAGGGTGGGCTTTCTCCGATCTCATTGAGCTTCAAGGGAAGGAACTTGATGATGATGATGATGGCATTGGGGGGAGGGCTTGCCCAGGAAGGAAGGATGGTGGCGTGGTGAGGATGGTGTCCTCCAGAGGTCCAACACTTGAGCCACAAAAGGGGCAGGTGAGCATGTTCCTGCAGTGGTTCTACCACAAAACCGCGGACGACAAAATCGCGGACAACGAAAGCGCGTATGTGACGTCATCACAGCGCGACGAAAAAGATCGAAAAAGATCGAAAAATGTAAAAATAAAGCTAAAACCTTCCCCTAACCCCCCCAAACCTAACCCTAAACCTAACCCTTAACCTAACGCTAAACGTAACGCTAACGCTCTAACCCTAACCCTAAACCTAAACCTAACCCTTAACCTAACCCTTAACCTAACCCTAAACCTTAACCTAACCCTAAACCTAACCCTAACCCTAAACCTAACCCTAACCATAACCCTAACCCTTCCTTACCTTTATGTGAATCGGCTTGCTGTAATTTAATTTTTATTTCAATTTTTCGATCTTTTTCGTCGCGTTGTGATGACGTCACATACGCGATTTCGTCGACCGCGCTTTTGTGGAACGCGCTTTTGACGGGTCACGCCTGCAGCTCCAGTTGCCCGAGCAGTGGGCATGCGTGCCCACCCCTTGTGCCCCTTGTGCAAATGGGGCTGTGCATGCACGCTCTCCCACCACTCTTGCATAACCCTGCCCTCTCCCTCTGCCCCTGCCCCCCCCCCCCCTTGCCACAAGTCCTTTATGTGAATCCCTCTGCGATGGGCTCCAAAAGTTTGGGGATCTGCATGGTTGAAAGGGGTGAATATCCAGGATCTTGGAAGCAGAGCAGTGGTGGGATTCAAGTAATTTAACAACCGGTTATCTGCCCTAATGATTTCTTCCAACCACCGGTTCACCAAAACGGCCCAGAAGGTTAACAACCGGTTCTCCCGAAGTGGTGCGAACTGGCTGAATCCCACCACTGAAGCAGACCAACCCAGGCGAAGTGCATAAGGAGTCCCCTTCCCCTTTTCCCAGGGCTGTGTGTTTGAGGGTGCAGGTGCCCCCCCTCCGACACCCCATTTCTGAACTCCTCCTAGGCCACCCAACTCAAGAGGGATGCTGCTGCCCCTCTCTGCGTGATCTCCTGCTCCGAGGTTCACCTCTGCCTCCTCAGCCTGGGCCACAGCTGCGATTTCACTGCAAGTGTCTCACGGAGGATTTCGGGCTTGCCCCTTTTTGAGAGGAAGGGTCTGCTCTGCTGCCTCTGTGGAAGACACACTTCTGACGTCCCCCATCCCCAAATGCACCTGCAGAGAGAACCGTTGATCCAACCTTTGCGATCCAGCGCGCAGCTCTGGTTCCTAGGGGGACTTGAGTCACCTGTGGACCTTCCCCTTGGAGAATAGGATTGGTCCCATAACCAATCCTGCTTCTATTCCCTTCAATCTACCAATACTAATGAGCCGAGGTGGCACAGTGGTTAGAGTGCAGCACTGCAGGCCACTTCAGCTGACTGCTATCTGCAGTTCGGCAGTTCAAATCTCACCGGCTCAGGGTTGACTCAGCCTTCCATCCTTCCGAGGTGGGTGAAATGAGGACCCAGATTGTTGTTGGGGGCAATATGCTGACTCTGTAAACCGCTTAGAGAGGGCTGAAAGCCCTAGGAAGCGGTATATAAGTCTAACTGCTATTGCTATCTATCTATCTATCTATCTATCTATCTATCTATCTATCTATCTATCTATCTATCTATCTATCTATCATCTATCTATCGGATTGTTGGGGGAGATGTGCTGACTCTGTAAACCGCTTAGGGCTGAAAGCCCTATGAAGCGGTATATAAGTCTAACTGCTATTGCTATCTATCATCTATCTATCTATCTATCTATCTATCTATCTATCTATCTATCTATCTATCTATCTATCATCTATCTATCTATCTATCGGATTGTTGGGGGAGATGTGCTGACTCTGTAAACCGCTTAGGGCTGAAAGCCCTATGAAGCGGTATATAAGTCTAACTGCTATTGCTATTGCTATGTTATATAACTAATCAAGGAATTATAGTATATGGTTAATTGTAGAAAACAACTGAAAGAAATGCTCTTTGTGTTAAAACTTAAGTAGAGGATATATATATATATTGCTTATAGTAAAATAGACCAATAGAGAAACATGAAGAGCCAAGGTGAAGAGCCAAGGTGGCGCAGTGGTTAAATGCAGCACTGCAGGCTACTGCTAGATCAGCAGGTCAGCGGTTCAAATCTCACCGGCTCAGGGTTGACTCAGCCTTCCATCCTTCCGAGGTGGGTAAAATGAGGACCCAGATTGTTGGGGGCAATATGCTGACTCTCTGTAAACCGCTTAGAGAGGCCTGAAAGGCCTATGAAGCGGTATATAAGTCTACTGCTATTGCTATTGCTATTGAAGGGATCATTTGGTGTAATTTTGGAAGGGGCAGTGGGAGACCCTGTCAATGTATTAAGAAAAAATAAGTATAACAATGGGAGAAACTAATGAAATAATGAATAATGAAAGTGAGAACTAAACTCTGATGTAAAATGGATTAGGTCAAGCAGAGGATGTAAAAGGAAAGATCCAGTCAACACTCTTGTTTCGATAATACTGAGAATATGAGTGGTCCAAGATGCAGTTGAACTCTCCTACCCCCCCCCCCCAGGGGGGGATTTTCCCTACAGCTGGATTGTGGCTTGGACTGTGTGCACCGCCAGAGACCCCCCTCTCCCCCCCCCATTCTTTGAAAAGTAGGTCACACATCAGCGTGGGGGAACAAAAGCCCAGCGTGGTAATTTATGCCTGGGGGGTGGGTGGGAAAAGGAGGCTGCAGAGGGGAGCGAGGTGGGAGGGTGTGTGTGATGTGTGCCGAAATCGGATTCCTTCTAAGCCAGCAGTTAAGCCGAGGAGTCGACCTTAAGAGAAATCTCCCTCCTTCTGCGATGGGCTCCAGTTCTTAGATAAATAAAGCCAGCTGGTTCTGTTTGCGCCGTCCGGATAGTTTTTGCTGGTTTTTTTGTTTTAAGCAAGAAATGATTTTGGTTTTGCAAGGCAGAGAAAGCGCTGGGCGAAAATCAAATGACCTCTTTTTTAATTTTTCTCCTCCTCCTCTTCCTCCTCTTCCTCCTCCTCCTCCTCCTGGCAGCTTCGTTCAAAGATGAAGCGATGGTGTCATTTCCTCCCTTCGTGTAAACAGGCACGCTTTGGAGAATCCCCAGCCAGACCAGAAAAGTTGCTGAGTCTCTCTCTCTCTTTTTATTTTTTATTTTTTAAAAAAATGTGGTGCTTGGAAAAGGCTTCCCAACCTGCAGAATTGCAGTCGAAGCACAAGCGCCTTCTGGGTGTGCACACCACGTCCCCGTTTGAACCTCCTTGTGCAAAGCCAGGTGGGGCTGTCCGGCCTTAGAACTTTTAAGACTTGAGGACTTCAGCTCCCAGAATTCTCCGTGCTGGCTGGGGAATTCTGGGAGTTGAAGTCCTCAAGTCTTAAAAGTTACCAAGGTGGGGAGAGCCCTGGGCTATAAGCCGTGGACTATGAGTCTGAGCACAAATGGAAAGGATTAGGTATTTTGGTGACTAGTATTGTGAGATGGACTCATGCGCAAAACAGAGCACGCAGCACACAGAGCCTTTAGACAATTAATAGTGGTTTATATATACATATATACCACCTATACACATGGTAGATGAATCCCTTATCATTCAGCTAGGGACACAAGGATTTGATTGATTTTGATTTTTGATTTTATTTGTCTTGTATGCCGCCCACTCCCGGAGGACTCCGGGCGGCATATATATATATATATATATATATATATATATATATATATATATATATATATATATATATATATATATATATATATATATATATATATATATATATATATATATATATATATATATATATATATATATATATATATATATATATATATATATATATATATATATATATCTTTATCTTTGAACTGAATTTTGAATTTATTGACATTTGTATGCCACCCTCTCCCTTGGGACTCTGGGCGGCTCACAGACAAGACAAAAAAACATATATAAAAATTAAAATAAGAATACAATTATTAAAATTTCACACCATGCATACAGTTAGAGTGGGGCTGGATACCAATCAACAGCCCCAGGCCTGCCGGAAAAGCCAGGTCTTAGTAGCTTTACGGAAGGGATACACCTCTTAAGATGGTAAAAGACCTGTGCGGACCCCCACCAGAGCCTTAAACTGGCTCTACATGTATTGCTGAATCATCCTCATTGCATCAGCTTACAGTTTACAGCTTACAACCTTACATCAGCTGGCAGCTATTAAATCCTCAGTTCCTGACACTCCTCCCATTTAAAGCTGAACAGCTGACAATCCAAACGGTTTGACACAGTCTTTATACTTTCCCACAGATACGGGTTCTGTTAACATAGCAGCTATATTACACTAGAACAAGGCCACAACTAGCCCCTTGCAGGAGATCCCTATTGTGTGAATGCAGCCTCTGGGTCTTTTTGCTGACCTGGGCAAACTTTTTGGAAGAAAGTAGGATCTTAAGGGGGTGGGCAAGATAGGAGTTGGGGATCCTTTGCCAGTGGGTGCCAGGTGTCCATTGTCGGTGATCTTTTCTGGGAAGTGTTTGGAGAAACCGAGTCGGCGAAAGACCCTTCCTGGGGGAATGTCCTGACCACAGCTGAAGGGTCAGCCAGGAAGCTTTCAGGGACGGTTAGGTGGAGTTGCAGGGCATGTAGTATTGGTCAAGAGGTGGGTAAGGGGATGGCAGAGAGGAAAGGAATGTGGGCAGCACCCCGCAGGGGTTTGCTTGTCCCAAGAGCTGGCAAACCTTTGGCATCTTCCAAGAGAATCTGGCAAAACCCCTGGAAGGAAATATCTTTCTGTTCTTGAGAAAGCCTCCACGCTCAAGAGTAGGATATCTTGCATGCCTTTCAGTACCCTAAAAAGAGTCCTTAGTGCTTGTGCGTTGCACCCACGGGGTCTCGTCACAGCTTCCCACTGTCCCCGGCTGGGAAATGTTCAGCTAGGGAGGTTTCTCAGGGCTGCAGAGATGGTGGACCTGCTGGGTTGAAATTCTTCCTTTTCCCTTGGCGAGAGATTCCTCCTTGACTCTGGGCCTCCTTAAGCTACGGGGCTCCCGGCGTGGAGTTCACGGGGCTGCACAAAGAGACAGCGACCGTCACGCAGATGCACTTCCTACCTGGACAGGTAAAATAAAATATAATGAAGACTTGGGTGTTGCTTGGTGGGTTCATGTGGCTGCCTAGGCCAGTGTTTCTCAACCTTGGCAACTTGAAGATGTCTGGACTTCAACTCCCAGAATTCCCCAGCCAGCGGATGCTGGCTGGGGAATTCTGGGAGTTGAAATCCAGACATCTTCAAGTTGCCAAGGTTGAGAAACACTGGCCTAAACTGACTTCTGAATTAGGTTAGCAGCTGTAGGAATCATCTAATTTATTCATCTATTCATTTATTCAATTTTCACAGCCACTCAACTCAATGACTCTGGGCGGCTCACAGTTGTGAAATTATAAGACAATTAGAAACAAAACAACAATAACACCCAGGAGATAAATAAATAAACTGTAATATTAGGTGCTCCAAGGTTGGATTTAATAACCTGAAGGAGAGCCACTTTGGTTTACTGGTTAGAAACCACTAGAAACTGGGAGATGGCGAGTTCTAGTCCTGCCTTAGGGGGGCTTTGTGCCAGCCGCACTCTCTCTCTCAGCCCAACCCACCTCGCAGGGTGGTTGTTATGATGGGGGGGGGGGAAAGAGAAGGAATGTGCTGGATGTGTTTGGCCACCTGGAGTTATTTCTAAAAATAATAAAAGGTGGGATAGAAATGAATGAATGGTGAGGCAGTGGGAGGGAGGGGGCTTTCTGGAGGCGAGGCTTGGAAGGGCCCTTGAGAATGCCTTAAAAGCCCCCCTCCCCTGATTTCCTGCAGGGTCTCCTGCTTTCCCTTCTGGATGACAACACGCTGCACCTGTGGGACGTTTACCAAAAGGATGGCTACTCCCACCTGGAAGAGAGTCGGAACTTTGTCCTTCCTGGACGGCCAGGGTTCGACAACGCTAAGTACTCATGGCTTCTGCCCCCCCTTTCCTCCTCCCTCCCTCCCTTCCTGGTTGGGGGTACAGAGAAGGGGCAAGGGTATCCAGCCTCCCACCACCTCCTGGCCGTTTTCTTCTCCCTTCTTGGGTCTCTGCAGGAGAGGAAGTCCAGCTGGGTGGAGAAGGCACAGCCCCAAATGGGCAGGAGGGCTGCTGGGGAATCTGTGGGGCATAACAGATTAACAGTGTTGGAAGGGACCTTGCAGGTCATCTAGTCCACCCCCCCTGCCCGAGCAGCAGACTCTGCTCCAGATTTTGAAGGGGGGGGGGCTGCAGGAAGTGTAGATGAGGATTGGCTGCAGGAAGGAGTGAAGACACCATCCTGATCCTCCACCCCTTGCTGGCTCCATGACACACCTTGGTGGCACGATGTGTTGAGGGAGGAGGTTTTTCCTTGCAGATCACCTTTGGGGGGAGGCTGGTTCCCCATCCTTGCAATGGGGATCTAGCACTGGTTTCACTGGTTTTCGGTGGGGGTGCAACTATGAGCCGAGGTGGTGCAGTGGTTAGGGTGCAGCACTGCAGGCTACTTCAGCTGACTGCTAGTTCTGCAGTTCAGCGGTTCTAATCTCACCGGCTCAGGGTTGACTCAGCCTTCCATCCTTCCGAGGTGGGTGAAATGAGGACCCAGACTGTGGGGGCGATATGCTGACTCTGTAAAGCGCTTAGAGAGGGCTGAAAGCCCCATGAAGCGGTATACAAGTCTAACTGCTATTGCTATTGCTATCCACTTGGGTGTGTATGTGCCACAATCTGGGACGGCCGTTTTCAGACTGGGTTCTGGATTCTGTTTTGAAGGACTAAGTTGCCAGAAGCATCTCAGAGACCCTGATTGATTTTTCCATGCAGTCCATGCTGTAGGGAAGAGCCAAAGACATCCTAGAGTCCATAAATTATGCACCCTCAGCGCCAAAGCTGCCCATCTGCTCTGAAATAACTTTCCCAAACGATTCCGAAAACTGCTGGCCAGATGATCCAGCTGCCGCAAGAGTCCTGGTTACAAGAGACTCCCCTTTCTTCTGACAGTTCTCCTCCCAGCATCACCCGGGTGACGGTGATCCTCCTGGGCTCCGCCTGCAGTATCGCGTACCTTGGCACTGAAGGAGGTGGCGTCTACTTCCTGGGGCTTCCTGGTCTAACGCTGCTGGAGGACAACACCCTGTACCAAGATGAGGTCCTGCAGAGGTGAGCGGCTCTTAAGAAAGCCAGCGCGTGAGGTCAGCGGGCATGGGTCTACCTGGGTGGGCAGATGGGCAGCAAGAAGAGCCTTATCAATGTGCGAAGACGTAAGGTGCCTTCTGAGGGAAGCATCAAATGCGGGAACAAGAGCTCAGAGATCTTGGAGAAGGCTGCTGCTGATGTCAGGTCAAATCACCTAACTGGTGTCCTTCAGAAATGGTGTGTCAGTTGTAGAAAAAGACACATGCCTCTGGGTGTCTTCATTGTTTTGGACACCACACGCGTGACGGGTCCTGATGTTGTGAGGTCCATTTCACAGAAGGTTCTTCTGCCCTCACTCCTGATGCACACAATGAGGTCACATCCGCAGAAGGACACCTTGTGACACTCAGTTTCAGTTTCAGTTTTGGTTTATTTGTATGCCGCCCTTCTCCAGGAGGGACTCAGGGCGGCGAACAACTCAAAGGGGAAAGGGAACATAAACAACAGTACACATAATTAAAATACACGAAAATCACACAGCCATACCAGTCGAGAGGGGAGGGGAACTCATCAACCCCAGGCCTGCCGGCACAGCCAGGTTTTGACGGCTTTCCGGAAGGCCTGGAGAGAGGTGAGGGTCCGGATTTCCGCGGGGAGTTCATTCCAAAGGGCCGGAGCTGCTACTCGGGGTCCCATAACTACCTTAATTCCCTGGAAAGGGAGACCACAGGCCGAGCGTCTCTCTTTCTCCCACCTTCCTAGTGTGCCTGAAGACTACCGATGCGGGAAGGCCCTGGGGCCGGTGGAGTCTCTTCAGGAGCATCCTCAAGACTCATCCAAAATCCTCATTGGATACAGCAGAGGCCTGATGGTCCTGTGGGACAGAAGCTCAAGAGAAGTCCATCATCTTTTCTTGGGCAATCAGGTAGGTTCCTTGGCTGGCTTGGATGGAGCCGTCCTCCCGCCGTGTCCCCATCCGCCTCTCTTTTCGCAGGGAGTTTCTAAGGTCGGATGGGACGGAGCTAAGGAATACCTCCTGCCAGCTGAGGCCTTGGGGAGCTGAAAGTAGCCATTAGGGGAGATAAGCGGGCAGTTAAAGGGACCGTGGAAGGACTTCACAGATTACCCGCCCTCATTACCCAGGATTAAAAGCTGATCCCTTCGGGTAACCAGGATTAAAAGTCTGCGGTGGCTGGAGGGAGCCAGTAGGGCCCTCTCTAAATGCCCTGTAGCCATGTGACAGTGACCGGCCGTCCTCCTTTCAGCCTCTTTCTCTCCTCTGTGCCCAAGGCTTGGTGGTTTAGCTTGGGTCTGCGGCTTTTTGCAGCAACTGGAAAGCGTCAGCTGGGAGCGGAGCGGCCGGACGCTGGTCAGTTCTCACAGCGACGGGGGTACGCCTTGTGGTCGATGGCGAACGGTTCGGCCAAGACTCTGCAACCCACCACTTCCACCGTCCCTTATGGTGAGGCTAATCGGGGAGGAGCAGCTCGGGGAGAGGTGTGGCCCCCTTTGGGGCGAGGGTTGGAGTCCGGAAACCGTCTCCTGTCCCAAAGCGCGGAAGATTATTAGCCAACCCTACGGAGGGAGGGTTTCACGCCTGGAGAAACGGAAGGGACAACATTTAATCGTTGTGGAAGCTCAATTATGCTCGCCTGGACAAAGGTTTCCACTGCTCTGCAAAGCTCCTAATTTCTCCCCTGCTCAGTGGGTTTATCCCCGTTTGGAGAGAGTGTCGATTGTCCGAGGTGACCCTGGGCTGAGCATTGCTACTGTTCCATGAGAGACAGATCCTCTGAAACTTCATCCGCTCCCCACTGATTTCACCCCAAACTCTTTCAAATCCACCCTTTCCCCTCTCTGACTGGACGTCAGTTTTGTCCCCCTTCCAGTTCCCCATTTCTGGGATAGGAAGCGCGAAATAAGGGCTTTCCACGAGGACAAGCGTCTTTTCACGGGGCGGGGAGTTTCCCTCTCTGCTCAGATGCCGATCAGTCTCTCCCTTCTCCCTTCTAGGTCCTTTCCCGTGCAAAGCCATCACCAAAAGTCCTGTGGCAGAACTGCGACTCGGGGTGCGTTGCGTTTGTCTGAGTGGTTCCTCCCCCGGCTTTCCTCCTCCTCTCCTCCTCCTCCTCCTCCTCCTCCTCCTCCTCCTCCTCCTCCTCCTCCTCCTCCTCCTGTCTCCGATCTCCGATCTCCGATCTCCGCTTTCCTTTCTCATAGAACAGCATTTCCCCTTACAGGCAGTTCTTAAGACTGCTCCCTTAGCGACTGTTGGAAGTTACAATGGGACCTTCTTCCTTGAGGCTACTTACGATCCCGGATTCTGATGGTCACGCACACACCCCTCTGCCTGCCCAGCAACATGGCAGTTTTACCGGGGGGGGGGGGTAGGGGTACCAAAAAAGAGCCCTCTGATTTTCAGCAAAGCCCACGGCAAACCCTTGATTTGCTTAATGTTAGCGTTCCAAGTATCATGTAGAATTAAATCAGAGTCCAAAGCAGAACGATACTTAAAAGTTCCAATTTAATAGATCAGACATCTTGGCATTATGCTATGAAATCCCAATTCTGGAAGTGACGTCAGAATCCCACCCAGTTAAAAGTTCATGATCTTGTCCCCACACCCACAAATCCATCACGTGGTCCAATCTTCTTCTTCCACGCTGGCGTCTCCACCCAGCTTCTTCCGGTCAGGTGTTAAAAGTGCGGACACAAAAGATGACCTTTAAGTTTCTAGAAAGGAATTTTTTTATTTTGAAAACAACACATTCCACCCCTTGCTATCCCCCCTCTCCCCTTAATGAGTGTGTGGCAGGCCAAAGATTCTTAAAGGAATCGCGGCAGCCGCAGTGTTCGCTTAACAAACAGGTGTCCGGTTAACGACTCTGCAAAATATATATCATAAAATCGGATCGATCCTGTGACCAAACCATTTGATAACCATCACGACTTAATGACCACGATGAGCAGGGTTTGCTTATGGTCATAAATTGAGGGACCTGCCAGAATCCTGCCGATATACTGCCAGGCATCCTTGTGGGGGTGGGGGAGGAAGGGGGGTGCCCAGTGGGAAGCGTTGCACCCCTGAGTGACTGACCTCTGCTTCCTGGTCTTCTCTGAAGGGGCCACTTTGTCGTCTTCAGCGGGGGGATGCCCGGGCCAGTTACGGGGACAGGCACTGTGTGACCATCCTTCAGGGCCAAACCTTGGTCACTCTGGACTTCACCTCGCGGGTGATTGACTTCTTCACGGTGGGCAGCGCAGAGAGAGAGGACGGTAGGTAGAAGGGCCGGCTGGGGAATTCTGGGAGTTTAAAGATGACCAAGGTTGGACTCTCCTGATTTAAACCTTGAAGAGGTTCCTGTCGCTCTTCGCCAAGAGCGTTTTTCAGGGCTCCAAAGCGAGACCTCCTCCTCCTCGTCCTTCCACCCCCGGGGGGTTTTCTCCCCTGGCTGTCCTCATGTCCATTTCCCCCTCCCTCTGCTGCATCCTGGAAGCCTGACTGAGAGGTGTGCCCTGTTTTAATCGGGTGGTTGCAGAATTCGACAACCCAACAGCCTTGGTGGTTCTGGTGGAGGAAGAGCTGGTGGTGATCGATCTGCAGACGCCCGGCTGGCCCACCATCCCCGCACCCTACCTGGCCCCCCTCCACTCCTCGGCTATCACCTGTTCCTACCACATCTCCAACGTGCCCCTCAAGCTGTGGGAGAGAATCATCAGTGCCGGGGAGCAGCAAAGCCCTCGCCTTTCCTCCGTGGTGAGCTGGGAAATGGGCTCGTTCATCTCCGGGGCCAAAAGGGTGAAAGGAGAGCCCCTCAGCCAAACCCAGCAGCTTGAGGAGGGGGGGAGTTGTTTGGGGGGGGAGGCAGGGGCCAGAAGCAGCTACCCCTCCCACGCCCGTCTTCTGCATGGAGGACTCTCCGGGTAGCAGTCGGAAGGTTTTGGGACCACATGGACGTAAACCAAAGCAAGTGTTGTGTTTGTGTGTTTGTGCTCTAAACAGCCTTGGCCCATCGATGGGGGGCGCCCCCTGGCTCAGGAACCCACCCAGAGGGGGCTGCTCTTGACCGGGTAAGTGGTCATCCTCGGGGTTGCTGGCTGCAGAAGGTCCCTTGCGGGAGAGGCCAGGAAGCCAGCAAGGCCCTTGAGGGTTTTGGGGGGCACCCACATTTACGGGTGAAGCAAAGATTGGGGGGCAGTTTTTGTGCTAGGAAAGGCCGGAGACAGAAGGATGGCCCGAACGTCCAGAGGGGATCCTGGAGAGGGGAGAGAAAGAGCCGTCTGGGCGATACAGGGAGTCCTCAGCTTATAACAGTTTGTTTAGTGACCAAAGTTACAACAGGACTCGTGGCATTTTTCACACTTACAACCCATAGCGGCATCCGCATGGTCACGTGACTCACGCTCGGATGATGACAAGGGGTTCCTATTTATGATGCTCGCAGCGTCCCGGGACCACGTGATCCACTTTTGCGACCTCCTGACGTGCAAAGGGGACATGGAAGGCATAGTCGCTTAACAGCCTAGTGGCTGGCTTAAACTCTGGTGATTCGCTTAACAAACGTGGCAAGAACGGTCGTAAAACGGGGCAAAACTCACTTAACAAATTTCTCACTTAGCAACATATAATTTTGGGCTCAAGTTCTGGCCGTACGTTGAGGACTCTCTGAATGGCCCAATGGAGGCTTCCGAGGGAGAGTCTCTTGCGTTGGCCAAGGCGGAAGCAATGCCAAGTAGGGAGTAAGGGATGCTGCTTCTGAGTGCAGAAGCGGAGACGTTGACCCCGAGGAGCCAGGATTAAATTCCTCCTGCGAGTAGTGGGAAGAGCACCGGCGTGTTGTGGTTGTGCGGAAGGGTCCCCACAATGGCTCCCTTCCACTCCTGCCCCTTCCCTCCCCTCAGGCATGAAGACGGCACCGTGCGTTTCTGGGACGCCTCCGGAGTGTCCCTCAAGCCTCTCTTCAAGTTGGGCACGGCCAACATCTTCCAGATGGACTGTGAACACAACGACAGCTTGAATCAATCCTACGAGGAGGAATGGCCCCCCTTCCGGAAGGTGCTGGCAAAGCTCCCCGCTTGCGTGTGGGGAGGAGGGGAGGGCCCCCCCCACCCCGGATGCGAAATAATTGTGGGTGGTTGGCCTTTGCTGAAGTCCCATCACACTGGGCTCCTCCTGGGAGTTTGGTGGCGCCTGGAGGCCCACCTTGGCCGTATCATTTGGTGATGATGGGATCAGAAGGTCCCATCTTCGGACTCAGCAAGGAGAAGACCGCGCCCGTTTTGTGTGTGTGCAGGATCTGATATTGGTTTTTTTTTTCCTTCTGCCTCTTTGGGGACAACCCACCACCTTCCTCCAGGTTGGCTGCTTCGACCCTTACAGCGACGACCCCCGCCTGGGGGTCCAGAAGATCGCCTTGTGCAAATACACGGCGAAGATGGTGGTTGCTGGGACGGCAGGGCAGGTAAGAGTTGTGGTGCATCTGTTGGGCTTCCCAAATCCAGCCTTTCCTCTCCAGGTAGTAGTAGTAGTACTTCTTCTTCTTCTTCTCCTTCCTCCTCCTCCTTCACCACCATCACCACCACCAGTAGTAGTAGTTCTCCTCCTCCTCCTCCTCCTCCTCCTCCTCCACCACCACCACCACCACCACCACCACCACCACCACCACCAGTAGTAGTAGTAGTAGTAGTAGTAGTAGTAGTTCTTCTTCTTCTTCTTCTTCTTCTTCTTCTTCTTCTTCTTCTTCTTCTTCTTCTTCTTCTTCTTCTTCTTCTTCTTCTTCTTCTTCTTCTTCTTTTCTTCTTCTTCTTCTTCCCCTTCCCCTTCCCCTTCCCCTCCTCCTCCTCCTCCTCCACCACCACCACCACCACCACCAGTAGTAGTAGTTCTCTCCTCCTCCTCCTCCTCCTCCTCCTCCTCCTCCTCCTCCTCCTCCTCCTCCTCCTCCTCCTCCACCACCACCACCACCACCACACCACCACCACCACCACCACCAGTAGTAGTAGTAGTAGTTCTTCTTCTTTCTTCTTCTTCTTCTTCTTCTTCTTCTTCTTCTTCTTCTTCTTCTTCTTTCTTCTTCTTCTTCTTCTTCTTCTTCTTCTTCTTCTTCTTCTTCCCCTTCCCCTTCCCCTTCCCCTCCTCCTCCTCCTCCACCACCACCACCACCACCACCACCACCACCACCACCACCACCACCACCACCACCACCACCACCACCATTAGTGGCCTTCTCCAGTCAGATGGAGAAGACTTTGAAATGGTAGAAGATAGAAATCACTGAACGGGGTGGTGGTTGAACTTTGGGAGAAGATGGAGAAGTTACTTGATGGAGCCTTGTAGGTACTTGGTGGAGGAAGAAGAGAAGGAGGTGTGATGGGGTTATTTAAGGGTGAATAAGGTCTGTGATGCCTCAGAAATTAGGGACAAGAAGAGAGAACAATGGAGTTGCTTGAAGTATGGGAGCTCCCAAAGAATCTTAAGGGTCACAGTCATTGAATCATGGGGCTGAAAGGGGCCTTGGAGGTCTTCTAGTCTAACCCCTTGCCGAGGGAGGAGTCCTAATCCTGGAAAGAGAACGTGAGTTGTGTCAAAAGTGTGAATATTATTGTCTTCGGGTTTACAAATCTTAGGTCTACTCAGAATGAATCGGTCTCCAAGACTTAAATCGGGGGTGGTTCTCTCTTTGGCAGGTGCTGGTGATGGAGTTTAACGATGAGAAGTCCGAACACATGGTCAACATCGCTGTGGTGGACCTACTCCAAGACCGTGAAGGCTTCACGTGGAAGGGACACGACCGGCTGCCCCCCAAGAATGGTGCCCTCTCCTTTGCCCCCGGCTTCCAGCCCAGCGTCCTCCTGCAGTGCCTGCCCCCCGCAGCGCTCACGGCGGTCACCCTGCACTCGGAATGGAACTTGGTGGCCTTTGGGACCAGCCATGGCTTTGGCCTCTATGACTATTACCGCCGGAACCCCGTGCTGGCCAGGTAGGGAGCCCTCTGCCAGGGACGCATCTTTGTGACCCCAGAAACGGAGTTGCCCCCCCCCCCTTGGATTAGTGTTCATAGCGGGAAGTCCTGCTGATTGGGATGGTCGGTGATTGATTGTTCCGTTTTGATAAGGTGTACCCTGCACCCCAACGATTCTCTCGCAATGGAGGGGCCCCCTCTCGCGGGTGAAGTCCCTGAAAAAGTCCCTGCGGCAGTCCTTCCGTAGGATCCGTAAGAGCCGCGTGTCGGGCAAAAAGAGAGTCACGGCCAGCAGCCCCTCAAGTAAGGTAAGCGGAGGGAGGAGGGTGGAGATGCTGGCGGGGGAATTCTAGGAATTGAAGTCCACGTAGCTTAAAACTACGGGTTAGGGTTAGGGTTATAAGAGCCGAGGTGGCGCAGTGGTTAGAGTGCAGCACTGCAGGCCACTTCAGCTGACTGTTATCTGCAGTTCAGCGGTTCTAATCTCACGGGCTCAAGGTTGACTCAGCCTTCCGTCCTTCCGAGGTGGGTGAAATGAGGACCCAGACTGTGGGGGCGATATGCTGAATCTGTAAACCGCTTAGAGAGGGCTGAAAGCCCTATGAAGCGGTATATAAGTCTAATTGCTATTGCTAAAACCTGCGGAGGTTGAGAAACACTGGCCTGCAACCTTAGCCGAAAGAGATTTGTTTGAACGTCTGTCGGGGCCCATCTTCTCTCCTCTCCTCTTCGGAGCTTCTCCATTTAACTTTCCTCATGAGGTTTTGGAGAATAGCAATAGCAATAGCAGTAGACTTATATACCGCTTCATAGGGCTTCAGCCCTCTCTAAGCGGTTACAGAGAATCAGCATATTGCCCCCAACAATCTGGGTCCTCATTTACCCACCTCGGAAGGATGGAAGGCTGAGTCAACCCTGAAGTTAGCTATTCCCCAACTTCTTCCCCCTCTCCGAATTCCATGGAGGGGAAGAGGGGTGAAAAATCGACTTGTGTTCAGCTGAAGGACAAGCCATGCTTTGAAGGAGGCAGGAAATGGGCGAAGGCCTTCCCGTGGGAGGGAGAACGTGGGCTTCTGTCCTAGGGGGGTGGGTGGCTGAGCACATTTCAGGCTCTGCTGGTACGTTGCCTGGATCTGGGCCTTGGCCTCACCTGCTTCTCCCCACTCCCACCAGGTACAGGAAGCGAACGCCCACCTGGCTGAGCAGCCTGGCCCCCACGAGGTGGAGATGGCCCCCGTCCAGCGGCGGATCGAGCCTCGCTCAGCAGACGATTCGCTGTCCGGGGTTGTGCGTTGCCTCTACTTTGCGGATACCTTCCTCCGAGATGGTAAGGGAGGGGTACCCTGATGGAAGACAGTGAACCCCAAAAGGAAGGGCATCCTCCACAAAGCATCCATTAGCGTTCACGGAGGGGGACCCTGGCCTAATTTGGACTCCCAAGCAGAGTGACAGGAGTCTTGCTGGTTGTGAGTGGTGGGAACTATGGTGTATTGTTCGTAGAGGGCTGGGAAAGGCTGGCGGGGGGGGGGGGGGACAGGCAGCCCCTCACTTTCTCCTCCTGTCTCTCGGCAGCTGCACATCATGGACCCACCATGTGGGCCGGCACCAACTCGGGCTCGGTCTTTGCCTACGCCCTGGAGATCCCTTCCCAGGAGAAGTTTTCGGAGCGCTCGGTGGAGGCGGTTTGGGCAAGGAGATCCAGCTCATGCACCGGGCCCCGGTGGTCTCGATCGCTGTCCTGGACGGCCGAGGGAACCCTCTGCCGGAACCCTACGAGGTCTCTCGGGACCTGGCCAAAGCCCCCGACATGCAGGGGAGCCACTCGGTACTCATTGCTTCCGAAGAACAGTTCAAGGTAATTCCGAGCGAGGGAGAGGAACTGCCAGGCCTGCAAGTCTTGGGACCTTAGGCCTGCCACACTTTCTGTTATTCTGCTAGGCCTTTTCTAAGGTGGGAAAATGGGAGGGGATGATGATATGCAGCCATAACAACATTCTTTCTAGAAAGCCAAGGTCATCTTTGCATCTCTGCACCTGACCGGAACTGGATGGGTGGACTCTTGTCTTCGTGGCAGTGGGAGATTGGACCATGGGATGGGCTTGTGGGGGAGGGGGGCAAGTTCCTGAACTTACAACTGGGTGGGGAAAACCGGGAAGCTTTCAGATTGGGGTTTTCCCAGATGTGCCACCATGCCTCTCTTCATCAATTGGAACTTTGAGGAATCCTTTGCCTCGGACTCCGATTTAATTTTGGATGCTATTTGGGACCCTGTCATTAACCCGAATCTGACAGGAACGTCTAGATGTTCTTGGTAGAGTCTCTTCTGGGAGGCCCTGGCATCTCAGTAGCCATTCCCTGCTTTCTTACTGTTATGATGGAGCGCAAATGGGCCTCAGAAGGGACCGACCATGATTGGCTCATTCCGAGTCAGCACGGGAAGCATTTCCCTCCCTCTGAACTGGCTTCCTGCCACAGGAGGTCCTCGGCTTGACAAACACCCCAGAATTTCCGTTGCTAAGCAAGGCAGTCGTTAAGCGAGAGTCACACCTGATTTCATGGCCTTTTTCACCATGGTCGTTAAGCAAATCTCTGCCCTGGATAAGTGAATCAGGTGGTCATTCAATGAATCCAGCTTTCCCCGTTGACGTGGCTTATCCGAGATGGCCGGGAAGGTCTCAAGTGGGCGTCACGTGACCCTGGAATTCGGCAACAGGCGTAGTACATGCCAGTTGCCCAGCATCCAAATTTCGATCATGTGACTGTGGGGATGCAGCGACGGTCACCCGTCACTTTTTTCAGGGCTGTTGTAACTTGCTAAACAAATTGTTGTTGGTCAAGGACTTCCCGTATGGTGGAATCATTTCCTTCTGGGCTGAACTGATTGTCCAGTTCAATGCAGCCACTGGTCATGGTGGCCAGCGTCCGAGAAGAAGCTTGGTTTGGTTTGGTTTGGTTTGTTTATTTGTATGCCGCCCTTTTCCCTGGGGGACTCAGGGCGGCTCACAATCCAAGGGGGGGGAAAGACAAACTTTTACATATAAGACAATACATGATTAAAACGCAACATTCATACCATTTGGGCTGGGTTACAATCTTTAGCCCCAGGCCTGACGGGATAGCCAGATTCTGAGGGCTGTGCGGAAGGTCTGGAGGGTGGTGAGGGTTCGAATCTCCACGGGGAGATCGTTCCATTGGGTCGGGGCTACCACCGAGAAGGCTCTCCTCCGCGTGGTTGCCAGTCGGCATTGGCCAGCGGATGGAACTCGGAGGAGGCCTAATCGATGAGATCTGATGGGTCGTGTGGAGGTAATCGGCAGTAGGCGGTCTCTCAAGTACCCAGATCCACTACCATGGACGGCTTTATGGGTGGCAAGTAGCACCTTGAAGTGCATCCGGAGATCGACAGGTAGCCAGTGC
>NW_028261394.1:920000-958531 GCF_051295495.1 Thamnophis sirtalis | reverse complement strand
CCTTCCGGAACAGCCAGGTCTTAGTGGCTTTACGGAAGGCCGGGAGAGTGGGAAGGGTCCGGATCTCTGCAGGTAGATCGTTCCACAGGGCCGGCGCAGCAACAGAGAAGGCTCTCCCCCGGGTGGGTCAACAGTCGACATTGGCTAGTTGATGGAACCCGGAGGAGGCCTAATCTGTGGGATCTAATTGGTCATAGGGAGGTAATTGGCAGAAGGCGGGCTCTCAGGTAGCCAGGTCCTAAACCATGAAGGGCTTTAAAAGTAACGACTAGCACCTTGAAGCGCATCCGGAGACCAATAGGGAGCCAGTGCAGCTCGCGGAGGATAGGTATAATATGGATGTATCTAGATACACCCCATATCGCTCGCGCGGCTGCATTCTGGACCAACTGTAGTCTTCGAACACTCTTCAGGGGCAGCCCCATGTAGAGCGCGTTACAGTAATCCAGTCTGCAGTCTGGATCCAATCTGCAGTCAAAGAACCTGCTTTGAAGATGTTGTTTCAAGAGGCAACTGGCCTTTATTTTTTCCTTGAAGACTTTCGTTTCTCCTCCAAGAAGCTTCTTCGGTTCTGACTGAATGGTGGAGAATTCCACTAGAACTGAAGAAGCTTCTTGGACGAGAAGCATAACGTCTTCAAGAAAAACCCAAGAGTGTGCTCAGTTGCCTCTTGGAAAAAGACCTCTGGGATGACATTGATTGAGATGTGCCACAAAGCCAAGGCCTCTCTTGCAAGAACTTGAGGGATCCCTACAATCCCTTGACTCTCAGAAAGAGCCAAGAGCCCATTATGGGACAGATGTGTCGACGTAAATATCCCAAGGCTGTGCATGGTTATCTCCTTTGCACCTTGACTCACTTTCCAACTGAATGTGCAACAAATGCAGCAAAAAATATTTGTAATGTGCAAAATGTTGGCAACGTGCAAAAAATAGACACTTCTGTCCCAGCTGCAGAACTCAGTCCTAAGAAAGGCGGAGGGGTTGGAGACAGAAGTTCACAGGACCAGTCAAAAATATATTTTCCCATCAAGAATAGATTTTGCTTGCAAAGTGGGGCTCACAGCCTGCCCGGCTCTGTATGGTTTGGCTTAGTGCAAATCCCGTTACTTACGGCTTAGTCAATAAAACTTGATAAAACCGATCATAGGTTAGCAGGAGGTATGAATTCAATCCCTTTTGGAAAATAGCTGCTGTGGGTATCGTTGTTTCCCAGCTAAAGTATTTCCAGCCTGGCAAGAGGAAATATTTTACATTGCAAACAAACAATAAATCTATACTTTTGCTTGCTTACCTGTGATGGAAATAAAGAGAAAGTGAGCTGCGATTGGAGAAGCTGGGAAGGTGAGCTTTTTTCCTAACCAGAAAGGCCGATCTGATTTATAATCACATTATTCCTGCCTGCTAAAGGAAGAGTAAAAGGGAGGAAGGCTGCCAGCCCAGGAATCCTGCACTCTGCAAGTGTTTATATACTGGAGGCTGGTAGCAGATAATCCTGCGGGAGAATTTGTGTCACATAACCAACTGCATAAACAAGCCATCTTTTGTTCTCTGGGGGATTTACTGCTGTGCACACCCATCCGACACACGGGACTCTCTCCCAGCGCCACTTACGACTGGCGTGCCACCAAGAGGTCACTCTAGAGTAATTAAATGGGGAGTGAGGGCAGAAAAGTGGCTTGTCCAGAATTATGCTTTATGTCTTGGTTTAGCTTGGCGATGCAAGACCTGGAGAAGCAGAGAAGCTGCCTCTGGAGATGCCTGTTGCTTTGTGTTATCCCTGATGGGAGCCAGAGATGGGGAGGGGATGGGGAGGGAAGGGGAGGCAGCCAGGTTCTTCCAGATGTGTAGGAGCAGATTGGAAATGGAGTCCCACTTTATGAACCTTTGAAAGGCCCTTCAGTTCTGGCCTCCTGCTGCCGTTTGCTCAGCAGCTCCGGATTCTTCGGGGCACCTGGCTGGGGACGCTGAAGCTGGATGACCAGCCTGGTGGGAGCAAGCTAAAATAGGACCTCCCCATCGCCCCTGCCCTTGTTCCCAGCAGGAAGGCACGTGGGATGGTTAGTTAACGATAACAGAGTTGGAAGGGACTTGTCTTTGGAGGTCCAACCCCCTGCTCACGCAGGAGATCTATACTAGGGATTCAAACCGCTGAACTGCCGACGTTTCAGATCGGCGATCTCAGCGTCTTAGCCACTGAGCCCCTCTCCGTTCTGTTTGAGACTTTGGGCCTTGTTTCTTGGTCTTTTTCCTTCTCTTTTACTGCTCTTTCCTTTCTGTGAGCCAGTTGTCTGGAGAGTTGAGCAGCCTCTCCATGTAATACTATAAAATAAATAATACATAAAGACTCCTCTGAACCTCCTTTCTCAAACACTGTCCTGAGCAGGAGGGAGTAAAATCAAAAGCAGAAGGGAAGAAGCTGACCAAATGGAAGGAAGGAAGGAAGGAAGGAAGGAAGGAAGGAAGGAAGGAAGGAAGGAAGGAAGGAAGGAAGGAAGAAAGGAAGGAAGGAAGGAAGGAAGGAAGGAAGGAAGGAAGGAAGGAAGGAAGGAAGGAAGGAAGGAAGGAAAGAAAAAATATTTTAGCCTAATCAGGCAGAAAGTTGAGTGAACATTGGTTCCCTCAGCGCTACAGAAGTTTCTTTCATTGCAAAAGGATCTCTGGCTTAAAAAAAAAGACACAGAGATATTAGCCTTGAATATTTCATGGTTTTCTCACCTGGGGACATTCTTGGTTCAGCCTCTCCTTAACTGCATGACATGGGGGGGGGGGAGATCTTCTTCCTGTGCTCTCCAAAGTGGGCTTCTCATTTACTGGGCTTGCAAAAGATGCTTAATGCAGCATGAAACATGGCAACCTGCCACACAGCGTTCAAACTGCATCTAGCTTTAAATTCCAAGTTACTTGTCCGCAGCAGCCTGATAGGGCTGAGTTAACTTTTTGTGCTGTTTTAATTCCGCCATTACCTTGCTCGGGCAGGCAAACACGGGAAAGATACTGTGATTTACCGCTGCCTCTTTCTGGAAGTTTCCTCTGGTCTAGCCTGCAATACCCTAGAGCTCTTTGGAGTTCCCTGTCCAGGCGTGAGTCCTTTAGAGGCCAGAGAAGCCCTGCAAACACCAGTTGCTTTCAAGACAAGAAAGGGAAAAGCAGAAGATTTTGCAAGGTAGCAATAGCAATAGCAATAGCAGTTAGACTTATATACCGCTTCATAGGGCTTTCAGCCCTCTCTAAGCGGTTTACAGAGTCAGCATAACGCCCCCAACAACAATCCGGGTCCTCATTTTAGCAATAGCAATTGCAATAGCAGTTAGACTTATATACCGCTTCATAGGGCTTTCAGCCCTCTCTAAGCGGTTTACAGAATCAGCATATCGCCCCACAGTCTGGGTCCTCACTTTACCCACCTCGGAAGGATGGAAGGCTGAGTCAACCCTGAGCCGGTGAGATTTGAACAGCCGAACTGCGGAACTGCAGTCAGCTGAAGTAGCCTGCAGTGCTGCATTTAACCACTGCGCCACCTCAGCTCCTAGGAGGCCACCAAGAAGGCCACCAAGATCTCATCAAAGGCCTCATGGAAGGCTCCTACGAGAACATCACAATCTCATGGGATTTAATGAATTTCCCAAGCACCTGTACTTGTCGGGGGGAGTCTGAGTTCAGGGTATGTTTTGGGGGTTTAGGGGAATGGTTAGAAGTGAAAAAGAAATATCGGTGGCTAAAAGACAGGTGGATTTATATGGAATGGAGCTTCCACCTGCAGGAGCAGACTTCCTCTCCTTCCCTCCTTCCCAGCCCATGGGGAAAGTTTGGCTAATAGGACCCTTGAAGGTCAGTTTTGGTCTTCCAGCCCCGATGTCAGTCAGAAGAGCCAAGGTGGCGCAGTGGTTAAATGCAGCACTGCAGGCTACTGCTAGATCAGCAGGTCAGCGGTTCAAATCTCACCGGCTCAGGGTTGACTCAGCCTTCCATCCTTCCGAGGTGGGTAAAATGAGGACCCGGATTGTTGTTGGGGGCAATATGCTGACTCTCTGTAAACCGCTTAGAGAGGGCTGAAAGGCCTATGAAGCGGTATATAAGTCTACTGCTATTGCTATTGCTATCTGCTTCGTTGCTGCTTTTCGGCTGCCATTGAAACGGGGCATGGTATTTGGGAGGGGAATCATTATGTACTGGAGAATTGTTATTAGGAGCTGTCCTGACCATCTCTCTGCGCATGTGGAAGAAGGGAGTTTCCCACCAAGGCCAACTGTCCAGCATTTCACCCTGATGATGCTTTTTGAAGGCATCTCCCACCTGACGGTTGGGTGAATTATTATTGTACTATGAAATGGGGTGCCAAGGGGAGGGGATTGAATTATACATGATATCTATTGCTTTCACACCAATTTACTCAGACTCAGCTTTGCTTTGCTACTCATCGTTTGTAATTAGTAAAAGTACACTTAATTCTAAGCATGGAGTTGAGTGGTTTCTTTCCTGATTATTAAATGAAGGAGCACCTGGCACCCAGTTTTGTCTGAATGCTTGCGGGGAGGAGTTCCACAGCCCCCTCTCAGGAGACCTACTCCAGACCTTCAGACTTCACCCAAGGGTTCTTTCTTTCCTCCTCCTCTTCCCCTCTTTATTCTCCTCCTCCATAGTGGAACCCCAGTTCCTTGGCACACGTGCAGCGTCTGGAAAGCATCCAGAGCTGGCAGTTCATTCAAACAGGCCTGGGGCCTTTGATCCAAGTAGGGAATCATCCCTCCACCAGGCAACACAGTTAAGGAGTCCCAATCTGAGGGAATGTGGTCCTTCTTATAGGACACCAACAGGCCGATTCATCCAGAAACCAAGGGATCCCTCAAGCAGGCTACAATCCAAGAAATTCAAGAGGAGCCTGTGCAAAGCTGGAAGGCCAGCCTTCCCTTTTGGGGTAGGGTAGCTTGGAAGGACTAGGGGGTGACATGATACTACTCTTCCAGTATTTGAGGGACTGCTACAAAGAAGAGAGGGTTGAGTTATTCTCCAAAGCACCAGATTGGGTTCCGACCACGAATGGAAGCCAATCAAGGAGAGAAGCAATCTGGAATTATGAAAGCACTTCCTTACAGTGAGGACAATTAACCCGTAGAACAGCTTCCCTTCACAAATCGTGGGTGCTCCATCACTGGAGGTTTTTAAAAAGAGGCTGGACAGCCATTTGTCTGAAATGGTATAGAGTCTCCTGCTTGAGCAGGGGATTGGACTAGAAGACCTCCAAGGTCCCTTCCAGCTCTCTTCTGATTGACCGATAGCATTCCAAAGGCACAGATATTTCCTCCTCCCCTGCCAGGCACGAGGAACCAGAACTGTATGTGAGTAATCAAAATTAGTAACTCTATTGCGTGTTGCCTGTATTACAAGAATCTCCCCATGTGGCTTGCCTTCCCCTGGGAACAAGCAGATAAGGCTTCGTGGGTCTTGGGGGAGCTTAAACCTCTTGTGGCTGTGCAAGGACTCCAAGCTAGGCCCTCACTGGACTCCTCCCTCCAGTCTGCCTGGCTGGTAGTTTCTAGACATGCCCTGCATTGCTCCCCCCACCCCCAGCCCCCTCTTTGCTGCCCAAGGAACCCGCCTGTTGCTATTTGAGGTGGGAAACATGACTCAGCACCTGTCGGAAGGAAAGGATCGGATACCACTGGAATGCAAGAAAGCTTGCAATTACCCAGATCGATGCCATTTGTCACTGCCACAAAGTAGGTCAGAGTGTGCAATCTGGAATCTGCTCCTGGGTCCCATACGGTCGACCGTCCCTCTGTCCTTCTTCCCCTCTGTCCATGCACACAGCCGTTCTTTTACGCCAGCCATTCCTTCACTCTTAGACCCACAGAGCTTATAGGAGCCGCTCCAGCCAAGATCAAAACAAGCTCAGCAGACTTGGGGGTCAAAACAAACATTGATTTGACAGGCAGATGCCTTGGAACAAAGGGCAGCTTTTTCATGCCCACATGGCACTTTGAGAGTGGTTCAAAGCAAGGGGGCGCCCAGCCGTTTGTGCTGATCAAAAGTTGTGTCAAATCAAAAGCATTTGTGCCGATCAAAAGCCGATCAAAAGCTGGCCAACTGACATGCTTCTAAAACCGTGTCCAGACATGCAACCCTTCAAGAGAAGAAATAAGTCATCCATCAGTCTTCTAGTCCAACCCTCTACCCAAGCAGGAGACCCCATACCATTTCAGACAAGTGACTGTTCTATTCTGTCCAATCTCTTCTTTAAAATCTCTAGTGTTGAAGCACCCACAACTTCTGGAGTCAAGCTAGTCTACTGAATTGTTAATTCATTGTTCTAAATGTCAGGAAATGTCTCCTTAATTCCAAGTTGCTTCTCTCCTCAATTAGATGCTATCCGTTGTTCCTTGTCTTGCTTTCTGGTGCTTTGGAAAATAAGCCCCCCCCCCACCTTCTTTGTGCAAATAAAAAGCAACTGCAAGTGTTGGAACAGCTGAAGTCCCTTACGTTGCTCGCTTCTTTGGTTGCCGAGCCCAACCTGCTTCATTTCACCTCTCCAAAATTTCCCCTGAATGGGGGGAGCCCTTCTGCCAGTCCTTCCCCTCAGAACATTTGAAATGAAGGACCCTCACGTTTGGAGGGGGGCTTTGGGATTAATATGCACAGGAGCTCTGTGGATGGATGGCCTACAGCTTTGTTTCTCTGCCTTGAACACGCATGGGCTTCAAGTCTCCAAAGGGGAATTCTGGGAGTTGAAATCCATGCATCTTCAAGTTGCCAAGATTGAGAAACACTGTCCTAAGGGAGCAATAGCAATAGCAGTTAGACTTATATACCGCTTCATAGGGCTTTCAGCCCTCTCTAAGCGGTTTACAGAGTCAGCATATTGTCCCCAACAACAATCCGGGTCCTCATTTTACCCACCTCGGAAGGATGGAAGGCTGAGTCAACCCTGAGCCAGTGAGATTTGAACAGCCGAACTGCAGAACTGCAGTCAGCTAAAGTAGCCTGCAGTGCTGCACTCTACCCACTGCGCCACCTCGACTCTTCAGAAGATCTATTGAGCAGAAGATCTATTGAGATTGAACCGTACTCAATATAGGTATCCACATTCAGGGAGGAGGAGGAGGAGGAGGAGGAGGAGGAGGAGGAGGAGGAGGAGGAGGAGGAGGAGGAGGAGGAGGAGGAGGAGGAGGAAGGAGGAGGAGTCTCTTAACACAACTGAGTGGTAACTCAGTTTATCCTGATGCATGGCTGGCTCTGTTTTGCCCAACCCCCTTTCTCAATCCATCCCTAATTGATTAACTTCTCCACCACTGATCATGTATGCACATTATGGGATGCAGGTCAATAGAAACCTCCAAATGTTTAAACTGTAACTGAACTAAATCAATTGCCCCAGGTTAAATCACTAAGGGAATATCTCACACACCCCCCGCTTCCCGTCTCCTTCTTGCTTGGGAATGCGGAAGGACAATGGACAGAACTCCACCCGTGTGCACTCTTTTGTACGTCCGTATCGATTCCTTCCTGCGCCACATTCCGTTCAGCCCTCTCCGCCTGGTCCTTTCATTTCGAAAGAGAATCTCTCAGATCCTCACAGAAGCAGAGGTTAAAAAAGCTGTTTCCTATTTCTGAACTGTCACCCACCCACATGCCTGCACTTAGCAGGCACTTTTTGGATCGCTAGACAGATGGGAGGAGGAGGAGGAGGAGGAGGAGGAGGAGGAGGAGGAGGAGGAGGAGGAGGAGGAGGAGGAGGAGGAGGAGGAGGAGGCTGAAAGCCAATTGGTTGGAGAGCAATACCATGTGTGGATCAGCCAAGCAGGGGCAGAGAGATCTACCCTAGGACGTAACTCGGAATATGCCTCCATGGAGGATGGGAAGAAGCAGGGAATGCTGGGAAGAGAAAGGACCCTAACTTTGAAGAAAGAGATAAAAGAGAGGCCCATAGGCAGAGGGGAAATAGCTTGAAAGAGTTCCTCCAGCCAACTACACAGATTCTCTGTTTTCCATTCTTCAGCACATGCCTCCCTTTCCATTTCATCTCATCAGCTTTCAGGGTAATCGTCCAGAGCCGAGGGAATCTAGCGATCAAGAATCAGGACAGAGAAAGTAAAAGGCAACAAACAAATTTGAGGTTGCGTTTTGTGGGCTGGATAAATGAACTGGCCAGAAGCAGGAGCAGAGCATTGAGCTGTCCCTTGGAGAGCCAAGGGCCAAGAGCAGGAAGGCTAAGCTTATCGCCAGGCCCTTCTTCCAGCTGGTCAATGGGGAAGGATGGAAAACGCAGCAGAATCTGAGGGAGGTCAAGTTGGAAAACCAACCACCACAACAGGCACATGTACAGGGGCAAGGCATTTTCCCCGGTGGAAAAATAATGACAAATAGACAGCGAGATAAAAGGAAACAGAGATATAGAAATAATAAATGGCAGATACACTCTAAATCCCTGTAAAGAATTCTGGGTCAAGTTTCTTTGAAGGTTGAAGCAGCAAGATAAATTATTCTGCCTGGCTACAGACAAGCCAGGTTTATTATTCCTCAGCATCGGAAGATCCACGCCTGATATCAAATGAAGATCTCCATGGCAAAGATGTCTTCAAAGGGAGACACAGAAGGTCTCCGGTGGCTGCGAAGGCTTCAGCACCTCGGACAGCACCAGGCCAGCCGTCAGGTGGGAAAGCCATCCCAACTGCATGATCCCAATGGGAACTTGCCATCGTGCAGTTAGCCATTTGATTGGACATTGGTAAGGTCCCCTTCCCATGATGCATTGCAATGAGAGACCAACTCTGGATGAATAACTTGGGGGGGGGAGGAACAGGCCACCCTCTCTTTGAATCTTTGCCACTGCAATCAAAGAGGCTCAGTAGTAGCTGGAATGGTGGAATTGCCAACCCTGATTCCACCTCTGCTCTCTGCTTGTACACCGGGCTCCATTCTGACATTTCAGTTAGCCTGTGGGGGAGAAATGCCTGGTGGGTTGCCCCACCCCCCTTTGCTGGATCAGGCTCTTGACTTCACACAACCTACCAGAAGGGCCATTATATAAATTTCATAGCCGTTGTTATCCGATAACAGAAAGAAATACTTGGAATCGTCATTGCAACCTTGGATCTCTGGATGGCATGGACCTACAGCTCCCATAATCCCCGGCCAGCAGATGTAGTCCAGCAATAAGACCAGGATTTGCCCGACTGCAGCTTTCTTGCATGCCATAATGCTGAAGGCTTGAAAACATTTTAGAGAGAGTCAGCCAGTTTGGCAAAGGAAATTACAAAAAGGATTGGCTGCATTGCTTCTATCAGGCCTGTCTTGGCTTGGCCAATGAGGCTCCCGCTACCTCCTTAGATTGCTATCACTGCCGAATGAAACGCATCCATCTCCTATTTACAAGTGACAAGGAAATTGCTCCAGCACACCTTCCTAAACATTGCAGTTTATAGCCTGCTTTAAATCATGTTCCCTCCGGTAGCTGAGGTCAAAACTTTAGGGCGCTGGCAACAAAAAAACACTTAACATTCATGGGAACATGATGGCGCTATTTTAGATTGTCAATAAAAGTGGTTGTGTCTCCAACAGGGACCTTTGGAAGAAGGACAAGGTTATTGTTCCTTCTTAAAACAGTTGTGAGGTTAGTTAGGTGGCCGGCCGCCTATCGCTGTAGTGTGTAAACCAGGATTTATGGCTTAATGTCCTCTGCAAACCCGAGGCAACCCCCACCATGTTCAGCAAAAGATTGACTTCATGTGTTTTCTCCGTCAGTGGGAGAAAATTCCTGGGTTTTCAGCCCAGAGGACAGTTCCTATGAAGAGTAGCCCCGACCCTTTGGAACGAGCTCCCCGTGGAGATTCGTACCCTCACCACCGTCCAGGCCTTCCGCACAGCCCTTAAGAACTGGCTAGCCCGTCAGGCCTGGGGACAAAGATAGCCGCCCCTCCCGAATGATGAATGAATGTTGCTTATTATTTTTACTATATGTGTCTACGTCATTGTTTGTATTCCCCTTCCTGATTTTATGTGAGCCGCCCTGAGTCCCCTCAGGGAAAAGGGCGGCCTACAAATGTTAATAAACATTCAAACATTCAAACATTCAAGACATGTTGCCCAGGGAGACCTTCTACCACAGAGGACCCAACAAAGGAGATAAGTAGGTGGGTGTATTGCCCCCTCTTCTCCAGCTGAAACTCCCGCAAGGAGCATGCCATCATCTGTGTCAAGGGAGGCGGTTGAGCTGCCTGATTTTCATTCCACAGAAGCCTGCCAAGTTGAGTTAGCACAATTGCTCCAGCAAGACTTCAGCTCGTGGCTTAGGGATGTTCTTGGACTCTTGCTAGACCAGCCTGGCATCCATCCATCTTCTCCAGATGTCCTGGATGTTGTCCATGCCCCCCCTCTTCTCTTAGAAGCAGGGAGATTTCAGCCAAAAGGAGCTCATCCTGCTCCCAGATGGTTCTGTAACTGAACTGATTTCCCATCAATACGTTTCTCCTAAGGCCCTCCTGAATCCAATGTGCATTAATTTTTAATCCTGTCCTCTGGGGGTGGGGGGCAGAGAACTTTCAGGAAACGACAGCCCAGGATAGATTTGAAAGCTGCAGGGGTGTCCCACTCCAGAGTCCTTCTCTACCAATATGATTGACAGCTCTGGAGTAACCACTGCTGGAATCTGCTGCTCTTAGAGCAGTGTTTGTCAACCTTGTCAACTTGAAGATGTCTGGACTTCAACTCCCAGAATTCCCCAGCCAGCATTCGCTGGCTGGGGAATTCTGGAAGTTGAAGTCCAGACATCTTCAAGTTGACAAGGTTGACAAACACTGTCTTAGAGCAATACCGGCTGCCAAGCCAAAGTCTTTGGAGAAGAAAGGATCCCTCCTCATGGGATGAGTCCATCTCACATTCAGGTTTCTCTCACATCAAGCAGGGCGGCGCATCCTTTCCCACTGCACAGAGTTGGAGTGGAGAATTTGAATTCCATGGGGCAATATTATGCACGGCCACCGTTAATGCCAACCACCACATCAGCTGGCTGACTTTAGATTTCTTAGTGACTTTTGAGGTAGATCAGAAAGGGGGGTAGCTTTGATGCATTCAGCTGTCCAGGAAAAGACACTATTGCCCAGGAATCTTCTAAGGACTTCCAAATGCGCCAAACAACCCATCTGGAAAGCTGGAGGAAGCAAACTTGAAGTGGGCTACTGGGAAGTCTTCATCTTAGACTCCTCGTGTTGCCTTTTTGGATCCCAGGCTCAACATCCCTCAGGACCAAAAGGAGCGTTGAGGATCGGTTTCTCCCAGCAGTCCAGCTGTGTGGGATGGTAAGCCGGTGGCCTCACGGGCCTGTCAGCTGTGCTTTCAGGAAAGCAATTAAAATGATGGGTTATCAGGTATGGGGCTAACACACTGTCCCAGGCAAATAAATTCCTCAGATTGCCTGGGGGGGGGGGCAGACCCATTTGTTAATCGAGCATCAAAGCCGAGGTGGTGCAGTGGTTAGGGTGCAGTACTGCAGGCCACTTCAGCTGACTGTTATCTGCACTTCAGCGGTTCTAATCTCACCGGCTCAAGGTTGACTCATCCTTCCATCCTTCCGAGGTGGGTGAAATGAGGACCCAGACTGTGGGGGCGATATGCTGACTCTGTAAACCGCTTAGAGAGAGCTGAAAGCCCTATGAAGCGGTATATAAGTCTAACTGCTATTGCTATCACGTCCCTCCTTCACTGAGAAAATAGTGGACTCTGGGCAACCGAGATTTGGCCTTGTGGAATTGAAGGGCAGAAGGAACAGGGAGATTCTCAAAGGATGACGGGGATTTGGGAGGAAAATCAGAGGTCCTTGGGGGCATTTTATCCAGCCTTAAGGTTCATCTAGGGGGAGGTTTCAGAGGGTGATCCATGTCCTGTCCCCATGGCTCCCCAAGCAAACTATTCATCTGCCCAACATCTTCAGTTGGGAGTTACTCCTAATGTTGAGGAACGTTCTACTTCCTTCTAGCAGAATAACAGAGTTGGAAGGGAGCTTCCTTCTTCTAGTCCAACCCCCTGATCACGAAGAAGACCCTCTACCATTTCAGACAAATGCCTGTCCCATCTCTTCTTAACCTCCCCCTCCCCCAATGACGGAGCACCCATAACCTCTGGAGGCGAGCCGTTCTAGCGGAGTCTTGAGAAAACTTCTGGGTTCCCCGACCACAACCTAAAAGTGGAAATGGAGCCAGGAGTTAAACTTGGGGGGGAGGGGTGCCCGTTGGAACAGCAATGCCAGCTGCAATTTCTTTTTATTTATTTATTTATTTATTTATTTATTTATTTATTTATTTATTTATTTATTTATTTATTTATTTATTTATTTTTATTAGTAAAAGAAAAATACAACAACTAATACTGGTAAAAGACAATACAACATCCCCTGTTTTGCTTTACATTTGACTACATTTCGAGACATTCCCATAATATCAAAATCATTATAGACATCAAAGGTTAGGTATCTTCTTCCCTCCCTCCCTCTTTCCTTCCCTCGTTTCTTCCCTCCTTTCTATTCTCCTTTTCTCCTTTCCTTCCCCCTCCCTTTCCTCTCTCCATCCCCCCCTCCTTCTCTCATACCTTCCCTCCTTCCTTTCCTCCTTCCCTCCTTCCTTTCTTTTCTCTTAAATTCCCTCCGTTCTTCCCTCCTTCCTTCCTATCTACTCTCCTTCTCTCCTTCCTTCCCTCCCTCTTTCCCTCCTTGCTTCCCTACCTTCTTCCCTCCCTCCTTCCTACCCCACTTTCTTCTCTTTCTTCTCTCCTTCCTTCTTTCCACCTCTCCTTTCCCTTCTCTCCTTTCTCTTCCTCCTTTTTAACCTTCCCCCCTTCTTCTGCCTTTCCCTTTTTCCTGTTCCTCTCTTTTCTCCTCTCCATCCTGTCTTTCCTATTGCCAGCTGCAATTTCATGCTTCGAACTAGAAGGGCAGGGAGTCAAGGCCAGGTTGGCTATGGCCTGCAATTGTGTGCCTGGAGGGGATGACGGGAGGTGAAACAAGGTTGTGAAAGATTGTCGAGGGCCCCCCTGTGTCAACCCACTTGGGCCAAGGGTCATTAACTCTCTTTGGTCTCCTCCTCTCCCTCCACCCCACCCTTCTGACATGGCGCTAAGTGGGGACTAAGCCACAGGTGAGGAGGCACACAAAGCACCTGGCTGAGCTGGGAAATGACACCCCACCCCCCCAACACAAGTCCCACACAATGAAGTGGAACCGCTCCTCTTTCTGCCTCCGTCCACCTACACGAGAGGCACCCGATCAATACTTAAGCCAATTTCACAGGTCATAAAACTCACAATGAGATGGTGGCAGAGGCTGCCCAGACGATGGAATGCCAGCCCCAAGAAGAGACGGATGGATCTGGAGACAAGGTGAAGCTTCAAGGGCTGGAACAGTTTCCCTACTGGGGGGAAAAGTCCCAGGACCTGGGGGGGCTTTTTGATGATGGGCGGGCTTCAGAATATGACCCAAGGAAGACATGGGAGAACATTGCAAAATGATGACCGGCATGGATCTTGAAAAAGAACCTTATTTTGACCAACCTCTGGCCACGATTGAGCCCAACGTGTTGGTTGTTAAGCAAGACATTGGTTAAGTGAGTTTTGCCCCATTTTCTTGCCACAGTGGTTAAGCGAATCACTGCAGCTGATAGGTTAATAACCTGATTGTTGGTGAATCTGGCGCCCCCATTTGCTTATTCAGAAGGTCGCAAAAGGGACACAGTAACGGTCATAAGTATGAACCAGTTGCCAAGCATCTGAGTTTTGATCATATGATCATGGGGATGCTGCAAAGATTGTGCCTGTTAAAAATGGTCGTAAGTCACTTTCTTTAGTCCCTGGTCACTTTGAATGGGCACAAAATGAATTGTTGTAAGTCAAGGGCTACCTATATTACTCAACATTGGAGTGACTCAATCTTGTGGTCTAGCAGCTTGTGTTGGGCTGGGCAAATTGTCCAGACTTAGGCAATGGTTTTGGCTACGACTACAAATGTTTATTTATTTTATTTATTTTATTTTATTTTATTTATTAATGACTAGCAAAGAATGACTAGCTGAGACTTCTAAAGCAGGGCTCTCCAATCTTGGCCACTTTAAGTCTGGGGGACTTCAATGGCTGGGGAATTCTGGGAGTTGAAGTCCCCCAGGCTTAAAGTTGCCAAGGTTGGAGAGCCCTGTTCTAAATTAAGGGATATTCAGTGAAATCAGTAGGATTTTCCTCTTGATGAGGGTTGCCTTCAGCTGATTGTGGGCTCCTTAGTGGCATCATCCATCACTTGAGCCTGTCAAACAGACCATTCCCTCGAATTGTTCTAAATATTGTGCTTTTCATTAGCCGCCTTTTAATTGTGCACTGTATTTGTCAACAGGCAGCTCAATTAAGGATTGCAGCTCCTCCTAATTAACTTCTGGGATTTTATGTGACAGCTCTCTAAAATGGGGGGGGGGGTTCATCTTAGTCCATCTGGGCACTGGGGGACGGTTGAGCTCAATTTGCAAGCCTTTGGGAGGGGGGGGATTGAGCCTGGGCAAGTCACACACTTTTCCCTTCTCCCAGATTCAGGTCCTCCTCTTCCGTTGTCTCCAGAGTAATTGGCCATTCGTTCTGCACAATGTTGCAGAGGATCGGTCTTAAAGAAGAACCCCATGCGGGGCCCTCTGTGGGGAGGAGGGATAAAGAACAGGGAAATTGTGCTTTAAGTGTCATTGTGGTCTCTTCTGCACTCAGGAGGACAGAATCATTGAAATGAAGCTCAGATCCATCCTACTGGGGTGCAGAAATTGAACTTGCCTTGGGGGGGGGGGGGAAAGGTGGGTCCATGACTGCATGATTGAACTAAGAGTCATTGGGGGTTGGGGGACATGTGGGTTTCATCATGCATTTTAAAAAATAAATAAAAGTGATAGAAATCAGCCACAAATTCGAAATTGAAAAATGCAGCTCTCCGTCGAGCCTAAACCAACCAGCCATCTCAAGCCAGGTGCTTTCAAAGAGCCATTTTACAAAGTGGCCACCAGCATGGACATCTTTGGAGAAGTCTTCAAAAAGTTCTGGTCAGTTCTGGCCTTCCGCAAAGCTGTTAAAACCTGGCTGTTCCGACAGGCCTGGGGCTAAAGAGCTGTTGCCCCCGTCTCGAATGGTATGACTGTTGTGTGTTTTTAAATTATGTATTGTTATGTTTCGTCTTTTATTTTTTGTCTGTACCCCCCTTCCCTGATTTGAATTGTGAGCCGCCCTGAGTCCCCTTCGGGGGGAAAGGGGCAGCATATAAATATAATCAAATCAAATCAAATCAATCAAATATCATGCTGCACATGATGGCAGCCTTCCAATATTTGAGGGGCTGCCAGAAAGAAGAAGGGGTCAACTTATTTTCCAAAGCAGCAGAAGGCAGGACAAGGAACCACGGATGAGAGCTAACCAAGGAGAGAAGCAACCTAGAACTAAGGAGGAATTTCCTGACCGTGAGAACCAGTAGAAGGCCTTGCCTTCAGAAGGTGCTCCATCACGGGAGTTTTTAAGAAGAACCTGGGCAGCCATTTGTCCGGAGTGGTATCTCCTGCTTGGGCAGGACGATGGGCTAGAAGACCTATTGCCAGGCCCTGGATGGCCTGGGCAGCGAGCCGAAGTGGCTGCTTCCACGGAGGGCTCTCTCCACCATGAACCAGTGGCACCGAGCCCTGTTCCTGCCTCTCCAGGCCCTGGGGGAATTTCATGCCTTTGGCAAACACGGATCTCGCTCCCCTGCAGCCATTAAAGCTGCTTGCTCTGCAATCTTATAGCTGGTGTCACAACTAGGCCACCGGCTCTGCTTAGACAGGAGCCGTGAAAGGGGAACAGAAGATCTGTAATTTACCCCTTTCGAAGGCGGCCCTTCCCTGAAGAGCCTTTGTCTGGAAGCCCCAGGAGCTGCTGGGCTTCCAGCAGGGGGAAAATGCTAATTTGGCTTGGGATCAATAGGAGCTTTCTGAATGGAGGCTGGGAACTTGCCTAAAGAGAAAGAGACGGAAAGGAGGGCAGGCATGGCGTCCTGGACAACCTTCCAGGGCCCCCCCCCTCCCAGAAAGGCTGACCCCTAAGAAATTCCAGATGGCCTATGCTTAAGATCAGGAATGATTTAAACTGTTCAAAGTTAGTGTAGCAAGAAGAAGCTAAGATCAATGTAGAGATGTTATTAACCCCTTTTTTTTCTATTTCTTTTCCCCCCCAATATATTTTAGACTGTGTTTGTTAAAAATCTATATCGTGTACGGGCTCTGGGAAGTCAGGGGGGGGGAGGGAGGTGGGGTGTTGGGGGGGGAGGGGGGATATATACCATGTGTTAGATTTCAATGTAATGCGATTTCACATGTATACTGTTTCTCTTTAATTTCTCTGTAAAAATAGGACAAGTTGAGTATATTGACATATAGTGGAAATACACCAAGGGGAGGAGGAGTGGGGTAGAAGGAAGATGGGTAGAGAGGGGCGGGAGAGAGGATGGGAGGGAGGGTGAGAAGGAAGGGAGGGAAGGGACCGGGAGAGAGGAGGGGTAGAGGGGGAGGGGAAGTAGGGTAGAGGGGAATGATGAAGGGAAGATAGAAAGTTGGAGGGGGGCGGAAGAAAGAGGTGTATGGAGAGTGGAAGAGGTATATTGGGCTTCTATTTTGGGGGGTATTGTCGACAAGAGGAATTGCTGTGATTATTGTTTAATGTTGTATGGACCCGGCTATGCACAGTATATATGTGAGTGTATGAAAATGAAAAATGGAAAATAAAAACATTTTAACATGAAGAAAGGCTGACCCCCCCCTCTCCCCCTCAATCCCAGCATCTGGATGGGTGGCTGACAAGGGGAGATTGGCCAGGACTGCCCTTTCTGGGCTTTGAGCCAAATGCCAGGTCCTGTGTTGTGGGTCACGGCAAGGTAGAGGAAGGAGGACGAGAGGCCTGGCCAACGCAGGTGAAGTGGGAGCCAGAGGTTGCCCAGCATTTATCCAGGTTCAACAACGACCAGAAGTGAAAGCTCAACTCAACAGGACAGGCTAACCAGCAGAGAGATGCGTAGGGGTTGTGTGTGTATGTGTGGGTGTGTAAATCTCCATTCCTTGACCCCACTCCTTGTTTTCCACAGGGGTCCTCCTCCTCCCAAGGAGAACACAACTTGTGATTAAAGTCCTCACACCAGACAGCCCAGAAGAATCAATTTCGTAAACAACCTGAAGACCATGGAAGAATAGCAGAATCAGAGGGCCGCAGCGGAAATAAACTCAGTAATGGACATCAAAAAATTGGGTAGTGGATTAACGGTGTTGTGGGCTATTTTATCCATTCCCTGATTGATTGATTTGGTAATCCCTAAAGACTCTGGATGGTCAACAACAGAATTAAAACAGGCACAGTAAATAATACTCAAAGCAAGAGCAAAACTCTGACGCAGATACCCCATCCGAGTTAAACTGCAAACTCTCTGGGAAAGCTCCATTTTAACCCGTTTCTGGAAAGAACTTTCTTGTTGACATAATTTATATGGCCACCACAGGACGGTGTTGAATGATAGAACCCCCCAACAATGGGAGCCACTGCCCAGGGTGCCTCCAATAAGTGACCCCTTCCAATGAAAAAATGACCGCCAGAACACCGTCATCTCAGGGGCCAAATTCCTTGGCATCATAGCCATAGCCATAGCACATAGACTTTTATTCCATTTCACAGTGCTTTTACAGCCCTCTCTAAGCCAGTATATTTCCCCCAACAATATGGGCCCTCCTTTTACCCACCTCAGAAGGATGGAAGGCTGAGTTAATCTTGAGCCGCGTGAGATTTGAACTGCCAAATTGCAGGCAGCCAGCAGAAGCAACCTGCAGTACTCCATTCTAACCACTGTGCCACCATGGCTCGTAATAAGAAGGAAGATACTCTGAATTTTGGAGCGACCTATCCCAACATTTGAGATCAGAACTAAAAAAAACCCCTGAAGACTGGGGGCACTTCACTCCTCAAAAGTGGGGAGCCCCAAACAGCTCTCCCTAAGATGTATGCACTGGGCCAGGTGTCAGGGTTCCAAATGGCATCCAAAATTAAATCAGACTCCGAGGCAAAGCATTCCTCAATTTATTAAGAGAGCCATGTTGGCACATCTGGGAAAACCCGAATCTGAAGGCTTCCTGGTTTTCCCCACTCAGTTGAAATTTCAAGATCTTGCCCCCCACACCCACAAGTCCATCCCATGGTCCAATCTCCCACTACTATGCTGGCAGCTTCCACCCATCCAGTTCCGGTCAGGTGCAGAGGTGCAGAGACAAAGGATGACCTTGGCTTTCTAGAAAGAATGTTGTTATGGCTACATATCATCTAACTCCTACAATCCCCCCTCCCATTTTCCCACCATAGAAAATGCATAGTAGAATAATAGAAAGTGTGGCAGACCAAAGACCCAAAAGAAAAGATGGCTGCAGGCCTGGCACCAGGTTGATTCCAGTTGGGGAAGTGATTGCAAGTATCAAGAGATACAACAGGGGTCTGATGCATCCCAGTCACTGCAGGCATCTCTGCTAAACTTGCCTCTTTTTTTTTTTAAAGGAGCCGAGCACTAGGTCTTCTCTCTTGGAACAACTCAGTTTCTCTCTGTTGCTCCTTTTTAGCAGGAGCTCAGGGCTGTTGTGTCCACCAAGTTGGCTGGCCAGAGAGAGGGTATTTGCCCAGCAGGCCTAAAACGGGGATGTGGGGAGGGAGTGGAGAGCTGCTCTGCCTTTTCTGCTGGTTCAATGACACCCACACAGCCTCTGCCATTTACGTCACTGGATGGAGGAGGAGGAGGAGGAGGAGGAGGAGGAGGAGGAGGAGGAGGGTCAGGAGAAGAGGGGAAGAAACAGGGAAGAAACCATGGATGGAGAAGAAGAAAACCGAGCATCTCTGAGGTGGAAACGAGGGGGAATCGGACGGGGGGCTCTCCAGAGGCCTACAAGGAAGGCTGACTCCTGGGGGGAAAGTGCAGAGTAAGAAGCCTGGAACTTCAGTTTGTGTTCAGAGAGGCTCTCGATGCATTTGAGAAAAGGGGCTACTGGCTTTGTTACCCTCCTTCTTGTCCCCTCTTCCTCTCAAGGGCCCCTCGTGGACCATTCCCACCAAGCGCCATTGTGGAATTGCTCAGAAGATGCTCAGGAACGGATGACCTGCATTGCTGGTTCCATATTTCCACCCTCGTTGTCCTGCTAAGGATTGGCTTCCTTTATTAGTATTTCATTTCCAGGAGAGGGGGGGGCTATGCTGTTCCAGTCCAGCAGGACCTGGAGGCCAACATAAATAGTGAAATTGCCATAGCATCATCGTGCTACCATCCTGACCGCTTAAACCCACCTGATCCCCCCCCCATAAGTTCCAGCACCCTCCAGTGTCATTCCAGACAATCCAAAAGGCCACAACATCTACGTGACAACAGCATGCAGGGAAGGCCCACTGTGTTGTTATCTCTCGACGCATCTGACCTTCAAACCCAACCCAGGCTTCTTGAGTTGGGTCCCCCTTGTGCCCAATGAACCTGAAAAGCAGCGGATTATTGAAAACAGAAGCGGAGCTGATTCACGGGCCCGTTTCCTGCATGGCTGAAAGCTTTTATCCCCATTCACAATGCGGCTTAATAGTAACTCGCTTCCCCCCTCCTGCTCTGGATTGAGTCTTCATCTAAAGGGAACTAAGAGAGAGAGAGAGAGAGAAGTCTGTCTCCCTGAATAGCTACTGCACAAAAGAAACATTTCCCACTGACATCCACCGGGCGACTAGTTAACTCTTTCCCACCATTGGTTGACAGAGCCTGGTTACCTAGTAACCAAAGTTCCCATCTGTGGCGGTAAGGCACCGGAGGAGCAAATAAACCCACCCTCTGGGAGGGTCTCTCCCAGAGCAAAATACAGCAGACAGGTTCTCTGGTTGCCCTCCCCTCCTCCCCTCCCTCCCGCTCTCACTCAGCAATCCTGTGGGTCCAGATAAGGCACAGCGAGAGTCAATTATTGCCTTAATGGTGCACATTCTGGAGCCGGCTAAATGGAAGGCGGGTGGAGAGGAAGAGGCCTCTTCAGTCTTGCATTCCACTAAGCCGTTTTGCTTCATGCCAAGATCTGGAGCCTGGGAGATTGCAAGCTGCCGAGACCTCAGGAGCCTGCAACGCAACTAGATTATGCATGCAAGGGCATGTTGTTTCAAGCAGACACCAAACTCACCTTCAGCAAACATGGCCATGGGTGTGAAAAGCACCCCAGCGGGGATGCATCCTAAAGTTTTCACCCGAGGGAACCATTTCTGGATGCTACTGGAGTTTGTAGGCAATTAAGTGTCCTGTTCCGCCTTGTTAGATACATTGAAAAACTACAGAGTCTAAGCATCCAATCAAAGGACCTCTTACAGATGGAGCCTCAGATCCCTTGGAAGTATCATAGTTAGGGTCAAGGATCCATCGGGAATAATCTGTCTACTCTGGTTCAAGAAGGATGTGGAGGAGTTAGGAAGCGTGGGGAGAAAGAAGGCCAAGGTTGCCATAGGGTGAGGTTTATTGGACTTATATGCCGCCCTTCTCCCAAAGGACTCAAGGCAGGGTACAACATAAAAACACATATTACAAAACTTAAAAGAAAGATTAAATAGAATATCCCCCCCAAAAATATCCCCAAAACCCAAGAGATACCCAATAGGAAAGAGAGGGTAGATTTAACATCCGTTGAACCCAAGGACCAAGCTGTAGAGATCCAAATTCAAAATTAGGAGGACTTCCCTGGGTCTTTCAGTGGAACATGTGGCTGCCCAGAGCTGTGGGGGCTCCATCACTGGAGATCTCAAGCCAAGGTTGGACAGACCTTTCTCTGGGATGCCATGGGCAAGGGGTTGGGTTAGATGATCTCCATGGTCCCTTTGAGTCTATGATTCGTGGAGAGAGAAAAGCTTTAGGGAGGAAACAAGTCCTTGTGGAAAACAGAGCCAATTGTCAGATTTGGCATCACTCCCCTCTTCCTTTTCATACAACCCAAACTGAAGAAAGATTGGCATATCCTAGGGCCTCAGTTTCGTGGCACCAAAATGGGGAGAGCCCCACTTTTCATTCCCGGGAATGAGAGACCAAAGAGGACCCCTAGAAGAGGAAGTTGTTCGGTTGCATCAGGTAGACTCAACAGATATTATTAAACTCAAAGGCTTCACCTTCCACGGAACTCCTGAGTAAATCATTTGGCCATAAACTGCCTTGCCAATAAATTTACCACCATCTCAGCTCTAACAGCTGGGTGATAAAATACACCTGTCACTCAGAGATGTTGCTTAGTTCGACTCTGAGAGTCCCATTAACTGATTGGAGGTCTGCGTGGAGTAGTTACCCGTGAAATATGCTGCAAGAGGAGAGGTAATCAATCACTTTTGGATTAATTATCCGAAGCACGGATATTCATCAGCTTTAATGCTCAGAAATACTAGTGCCAGCTCCCCTTTCTGCATCTTCCATCCCTCTGTAATAATGAGCTGTGTTATTATTATTGTTATTATTATTTATTATTATGTGGTTAATCTTTGGTGAGATTCACAGCCTTTGGGGCTGGTTGGTAGCTCAACAGCTCAAGTCCTGTTATTATTATTTATTATTATTATTTGTTGTTATTATTATTATTATTATTATTATTATTATTATTATTATTATTATGTTAATCTTTGGTGAGATTCACAGCCTTTGGGGCTGGTTGGTAGCTCAACAGCTCAAGTCCTAACCAAGGACCTAGGAACTGTTAAGGTAACATCGGAGGATATAAGCTGTTCCAAGTAGGGCGGTTTTTTTGTAAAATCAGAATGTTCAAGTCTGATAAATTTAAAATTTCCAAATAGCGAAGTAACCCTTTAGGAATTGCTCCAAGGGCTCCAATTACAACCGGGACAACACACAATTTCTTTTTCCACAGTCGCTCAACTTCAATTTGCAAGTCCCGGTACTTTGTGATTCTTTCTTACTGTTTATCTTCAATCCGTGCATCTCCAGGTATTGCAATGTCAATGAACCAAACTTTTTTTCTTTTCAACTATTGTTATGACAGGTGTGTTGTGGGCCAAGTGCCTGTCAGTCTGGATTCTGAAGTCCCACAAGATCTTGACTTTCTCATTCTCTAAAACCTTCTCAACCTGAGGGTCCCAGTGGTTTTTGCTGTACTCAGATCCAAACTTTTGGCACAATTCCCAGTGAATGATCTTAGCAACGCGGTCGTGGCGTTGTAGGTAGTCAGTTTGTGAAATTTTGCTGCACCCACTGATCAAGTGGTCGACTGTCTCGTCTTTCTCATTACAGAGGCGACATTTGCTGTTGGTGGTAACATGTTGAATTTTTTGCCTTCATGCAGTTTGTGGCTAAGGCTTGTTCTTGAGCTGCCAAAATAAAGCCTTCTGTTTCTTTTTTCAGTGCTCCTGATCTTAACCAGTTCCAAGTTTGCTTTTGGTCAGCTTTGCCTTCAATCCTTTTCAAGTATTGGCTATGCATAGCTTTGTTTTTCCAATTTTCAGCTCGCTTCTCAATTACTTCTTTCTTATATTCAGCTTTTGACTTAGTTGTCTTTAAAAGGCCTCCTTTATTTACTTCCTTAATCATTGGTTCTTCACTTTTCTGGATGTAATCATTCAAGCTGTGTTTTTCTTCTTCCACAGTCTGTTTTACTTGTAGGAGTCCTTGACCACCCTCTGCTCTTGGTAGATATAATCGGTCAACATCACTTTTAGGGTGCAAAGCATGATTCATTGTCATAAGCTTCCTTGTTTTTCTGTCCAAATTGTCCAACTCCATCTGGGTCCAGTCAATTATTCCTGCTGGGGGTCTTCTCCCTTCTGGGCCTGCTCCGCCTGACCAGCTGCACAACGGAGAGTTTCACGCCGTCCATCAGGCCCATGTACCCATAGTCCTGGACTTACAACAGTTCATTTAGTGACCATTAAAAGTTACAACAGCACTGAAAATGTGACTTATGACCTTTTTCGCACTTATGACCATTGCAGCGTCCCCGTGGTCACATGATCAAAATTCAGATGCTTGGCAACTGACTCACATTTATGACGATTGCAGTGTCCTGGGGGGGTCACATGGTCCCCTTTTGCGACCTTTTGACAAATAAAATCAATGGGGAAGCCGGATTCACTTAACAACTGTGTTACTAGCTGAGCGACTGCAGTGATTCACTTAACAACTGTGGCAAGAAAGGCCGTAAAATCCGACAAAACTCACTTAACAAAGGTTTCACTTAGCAACATAAAATTTGAGCTGTTCTGGTCGTAATTTGAGGACGTAATTTGCAATATCCTTCCCCTGCCATGCCCGCCAAGCCATGCCCACAGAACTGGTAGTAAATAATTTGAATCCCACCACTGTCCGGCCTCTGACACCTCCTGGCCCTTTTTCAGCCACACCTTCCCAAATCCCTGAGTACAACTTCCTGGCTGGGAGACTTTTACAAAGTTGTTTTAACTTTGAATGGTTACTTACAACTCTCATTGTTGTAAGTTACGACTGTCTGAATTGCTTAACCCAGGAGTGCTCTCTCGCACTCTGTCTCTCTCTCTCCTTGTGTCTGTCTGTCTGTCTGTGTCTCTCTCCGTGTGTGTGTTTTTTTATGTGTGTGTGTGTTGCAGCTGAAGAGGGAGCAAATGAGGGGTCTTGGGCGAGGGGATTTTGCCCATTCGGGTCATGCTGACTTGAGGAGGGCTGAGGGCAAAGCTGCTTTGATGCAACAGCCCCCGATATTATCAGGCATAAACTGCCTTTGCTCTCCCTTCCAGCAACGGTTATAACCTCCCCATCTCTCCAAAGGATGGCTAGATTGCCCATAATGTGGCAATTATGGGATAGAGTGGCATTTGCTTAGATCCATTGTGCCCTCTCCCCAGCTGTGGATGCGTGGTGCTGTCTCCTCTGCAAAAAGCCTCTTTCCAACCAGCTATTTTAGCCTCATTTCCCTTAATATCAAAATTACATAGTGGGGAGCCTTCGTCCTGGCAGCCTCGGCGTCTTTGGCTCCACTGATGCTCAGTTCCCGGCTTCTGTTCCATCCTTACTGGTCCCCCTCCCTCTCCTTGGCTTGCCTGCCCTGCCTTGGTTCCCTCGTCTGCCCAGACCTTGTCTGAAGAGATGGTGGAGAGAGCAATAGCAATAGCAATAGCAGTTAGACTTATATACCGCTTCATAGGGCTTTCAGCCCTCTCTAAGAGGTTTACAGAGTCAGCATATATTGCCCCCACAGTCTGGGTCCTCATTTCACCCACCTCGGAAGGATGGAAGGCTGAGTCAACCCTGAGCAGGTGAGATTTGAACCGCTGAACTGCAGATAACAGTCAGCTGAAGTGGCCTGCAGTACTGCACCCTAAGCACTGCGCCACCTCGGCTCAGATGGCTGGTCATCTCTACAATGTGTAGTTATGGGTTGCTCCAGCTGGGCCTCAGGGCCTGCCTGCCTCCTCCTTAGCCAAAGTCAGGGAGGTGAATCGGAAAACAGCAGCTTGGGTTACACACCCTTTGTTGGGTTATCCGGAGTATGTGTGGGAGGGGGCCATGTGATCAAGAAAATGGGTGCCCAGAGCCGCTTTGGTGAGCTCAGCAGCTATATAAATTTGACAAATAAATAAGCAAATATTTAATGAAAGACTGGAGATGATGTATTGGGCATCTTGAGATGAAGATTGCAGTAACATCTATGTAGGCTTTGGGCTCCTGCTGACCAAGGAGGAGGACAGCACATCCCTCCCAAGGTGAAGAAATACGCACACCCACAAGTCAACACACCCACCAGCTTAACACAGCCCTCGGGACAACCTTGAGGAGCTGTCCTGGGTGCTGAAGACCCACATTCCTGGGGAGGAGATCAACTGCCTAGTAATCTTGGTTCATTGCTGCCTCTTCAAGAGGAGAAAAAAACCTCATTTAAAAAAGGCAGAAGTCTAATGCAAAAGCTGTCCAGTTTTGTTCTGATGCAAACTGTCACAGGCATCTGTTGCTTATTCAAAGCCTCGAGCCTCGTGGACGGAGAGCAAAAATTCAGATTGTTTGGGAACACAGTTTCCAATGCTATAAATAATATCTCCAGAACGTGGTGTCTCTTGCAGTGCAGCTCCCAAAGTTGCTTCCCAATTAAAAAATGCCAAGCACTGTCTATTTGGGATGGGGAAGGGAGTCCATATAACGATAGAGCAAACCCCCTGATGGGGCAGATACGGGGGTGGAATTCCAGGTTTTCCACCTTCCTTGGTGAGGCAAAGGAAGCATGATCCTCAGAAGAACCAAACTGTCCAGTCAGAAGATTTGAAGAGCTTCTCCCTCTCCTTGAACTCCTCTTCTGGTTCAACCTATCCTGGGAGAAAACCCAGAACTCGGCATGACATGGATTTGACCCTATAAAAATCCACCTCCTTTCTAATCTGATTGCTCTTTAGCTCAGCCAGAAGAGACCGAACAGACCGTATCTCAGAAGGTTTCCCCTGGGATGAGGAACATCTGTTTTCATGCAGCTGGTGCCATCCTGGGTGGCCTTGATGGAATATTCTGACTGAGGTGGAAGCGAGTGTCCCCAAAGAAGCAGGAGATTTCAAGAGCCTCTTTCCAACATTCCCTTCTGATGCCCCTCCAAAGGTGCTTTTTCAAGAGGCAACTGGACTTCCTTGGTTTTTCCTTGAAGATCTTTCCCTTCTCATCCAAGAAGCTTCTACAGAACTGGATAAGAAGCTAAATCTCTTCGAGGAAAAGCAAAGACTCTTGAAAAAGCACCGTTGGGACAAACATGACTTGGATGACTGCAAATCTCTATAGAGATCCTTCTAACGCATGGTTTGTTTCTGAGGAAAGGGACACCCGATCAGGGTTGAGGGATGGTCCAGCTGCAGAGTGCAGTCTTTGCCTATGTAAGTCTGCCGATGCCTTTCCAGCAAGACATTGGAAAGAGCCGAGGTGGCGCAGTGGTTAGGGTGCAGTACTGCAGGCCACTTCAGCTGACTCTTATCTGCAGTTCAGCGGTTCAAATCTCACCGGCTCAAGGTTGACTCAGCCTTCCATCCTTCCGAGGTGGGTGAAATGAGGAGCCGGATTGTTGTTGGGGGCAATATGCTGACTCTGTAAACCGCTTAGAGAGGGCTGAAAGCCCTATGAAGCGGTATATAAGTCTAACTGCTATTGCTATTGCTAGAGTGCTGTACTGCAGCCACTTCAGCTGACTGTTATCTGCAGTTCGGCTGTTCAAATCTCACCGGCTCAAGGTTGACTCAGCCTTCCATCCTTCCGAGGTGGGTGAAATGAGGACCCAGACTGGGGGGGGGGGGGGGGGCGATATGCTGACTCTGTAAACCGCTTAGAGAGGGCGGAAAGCCCTACGAAGCGGTATATAAGTCTAACTGCTATTGCTATTGCTATTTCACGTATGAAAGGGAAGGAGCTTGAATGTCTTTTCAAGGAACCCATTAATTTCCAAGCCGCTTGCAGTCTTTCAGATGAACAAAGAATAGGTTTAGAAAGCAACACTCGGCCTAATTAAATGGCATTGGTGAAGATTATGCACTGCTGCTTGGCCCAAATCCAGGGAGTGGAAGATTTATTAAATCCAATGGGCTAATGTGCCCCAGATATTTTGTTCTGTCCTAAGTAGTCCTAAAAAAAACAGTTTAAATATGCTTCCAATTTAATTATAATCCATAGATGCTTTCATGGGCATATAGGAGAGAGACAGAAGGATGGAGAGTCTTCGTCATAACAAATCTTGCATTAAAAATAAAAAACCCTATCAACCTAGATCTGAACCCAGATCCCCGTTGAAGTTGCAAGAAGGAAGAAACCCTCCTATTCTGAACTTGCTCTTCATAGCGGTGCAAGATATTTCTGAAAAGTGCTAGACAGATAAAAGTCCCTTCCTTCCAATCAAGATGCTGTGCAAAATTATCATTCTTCCCTCGCAGGCTGGATAGATTTGGAGGCAAATATTAGCCTTCTATTTGGAAGGCCAAAGCGGCTTGCACATGAATACTCAATTTCACATTTCTTAAATTAAAACAAGTTTTTCTTCCCGAGGCACACAAAGAAGACTCTGAATAATTCCGGTCAGCAGCGAGCAGCTAGAATTCGACACCAAGCCCCACTTCTCCTGTGCCTTGATGAAAAGGCGTGGTTTTTGTCCCAGAATGAGTCTTCCACACACACCTGAGGACCCACTGGAGTCGTTTGTGGGAGTGTAATCTAATAGACCTTGGGAAACAGTGTGCCATGTGCTGCACTTTAATCAAGTGAAGCAGCGGAGATGGAATTATGATGGATTAGAAGGGAAGGTGGACGGAGGGCCCCAGGCACTGAGGAGAGGCGGAGAAGGTGGTGAGCAGAGCTAAGTCAAAGGCAAAGCATGCATTCTCCTCGCAAAATCAAACAGGAGGCTGTAAGTCCGGCCTTGCTTTTGTTATCGTTGTTGTTAATCACTGAACAATAAAAGACTTAATAAAAAAAACCATTCAGGAAAGCTGTGTGCTAAAAGAGACGTTTCAGTGGCCCATTACTTCTCCTTGTCCTCCGTGAAGCTAATTTGTAGGATCCTATAATTTGATTTTGAAGGCAGGGGGAAAGAGAAACAATGTCTTTTCCACCCTTAGATGGTTTTGTTTCAAGATTTCGGGAAAAGCATCTGTTTTCCCCGTGATGCCAAAGACAATCAACTCATCAACTTTACCTGTGCAGAAAGGATAATCTATGTACGGTGTCTCGTTCAGTTAGATGAAAGACAATATTTATATTCAATTTGTTTCTAGGAAGGAATTGATTTCATTGACAGTTTCTTGGAAGGAATGTGATTGCCCCCCACTGTCTTAGTGATGGCGGCCAATGTCTCTCATTGGACAATCCTTTCTCCATTATTCTGAGGTTTAATCGTAGGGGAAGAGGGATGGAGAAACATCTCATGAAGGTTTTGCAGGTAGTGAAATGTGAGGCTTCTGAGTGATGAAGAGAGGAGGATGAGGAAATGGACATCCTTGGTCCCCTCCAAGAAGCAAGACAGCTCAAAGCAAGACCAAGAGAAGCTCACAAGAAGCTTCTTTTGCAGGGAAAGAAAATGGAAACGTTTTGAAGGCCACTTCAGCCCATGTTCTGCTACCCCCCCGTGACAGAAGGCCAGAAGATTCCCAAGAAAGGAGCTGAAACACCTTCAGTGTAGAAGCTGCCTTTGGGAAGGTTTTGCTTGGATGACTTTCATCCTTTCATCCTCTTTGGGGACATGGCTGTGGAGAAGGTTGGCAGCTCCTCAGTTCTTGCCCTCGGGGCTAGATGGGTGACTGGATGCTTAGCTCGGAATCTGATCAGGGAGCAAATCAAAGGTTGTCTGGATGCATCAAGGAGAGAACCAGCTCTTGAACTGAGGAAATCAGAGTCTGGTGGTAGCCAGATACATATTACTGGCCAATATAATTACTGTTTACAAGATGAAGCTGACCAATATCTCCCAGTGTACCTAACTCGTCACTTTGATCAGGAGATTTGGGTTAGTTGCCTAGGACTGTATTTGCTGTCTTCGAAGACATGAAGAAGTTGGCATTGCCATCCCCAGTTCCAAACCCTAAAATATGCAATGGTGCCATCAGGTCGGCATCAGTGGAGAAGCTTGGGGAGAGCACCCCACTCACCCCAGACCTCTAACCCCTCCTGGGTGACCATGAGGGATGAGGTTGAAAGCCCAAATGGCCATAGATGTAAAGTGCCCAGACAGGCCTTGTACTCGTGGGGCCTCTCTAGGCTCTGCCACCTGTGCCGTGGGAGGAGAAAGGGTTAACCAGCCCCCAGCTTCATGGCTGTCAGTTTAACCCAAAACAACCGGAGGCTCTTTGATTGCCTGGATCAAGGGATCAATTTTTCTTCTTTGCATGACTCACGCAACCCACCATGAGGTTGTTAACTATGTTGTATGAATTGTGACAATACGCAGTGACACTTCATAAAACGTACTGTAGGAAATAATTAACACCACCCTGGGACACCCAGATGCCAAAAAAGGAAGGGTTTTTTTTCCCTGAAGGTTATTTCAAAAAATAACCTTGGGAGGGTGACTTGAGGACACAAAGAGAGGGCTTTTGAAGAACAAGAACTAAGTCCCGGGGGGGGGGGGTCTGTGTGCATTTTAAAAAGACCTGGAATTCGGGATGGGAAGAGAAAGGCATCCTAGCCTTCCAGGTGAGCTGGGTAGGGGGGGGGATATTATTTCCGTTTGCTCCTGTTAAGAGAATTGCTTGTGTTCAGAAATTCTTTCTTCAACTACAAAAGAGCATCCATAGATTGCTTTCTTCGTGTTTGGATATTGTGAGGGTTGGTAAAAATGACACCTTGGGAAAACTCAGAGGCTTTGAAAGGAGAAAATAAAACGCACCCTCTCTCTCCCCTTCCCTCCCTCCCTCCCTCCCATCTGGGGGGGGGGAGGCAGGGGAGCAAAGGCCAAAGACAGAGGGGAAGCCTTCCCTTCCAAAATGTTGTGTTTTCGCTGTTCTACAGAAGCTCCAACCTGGGACTGCTTCCCCAAGGTGAGGAGGACATTTGAGGTTTATGCTCTCCGGCTTGGAGGCTCAAAAGGATCCTTAAAATAGGAGGCTCTGCAGCTAGTTGACACAGTGTGATGATGCAAGCAGCCAGTGTTTCTACACAACGGAGGAAGTCCAAGAAACCTGCTGGTTATTATTGTGCACAGAAGAACCTTAGATGCTCACAGCTTCCGACGCTTACAAAACAATGGGGTCCTTGTGTGAATAGTCCAGTGTTTCCCAACCTTGACAACTTGAAGATGTCCGGACTTCAACTCCCAGAATTCCCCAGCCAGCGAATGCTGGCTGGGGAATTCTGGGAGTTGAAGTCCGGACATCTTCAAGTTGCCAAGGTTGGGAAACACTGGAATAGTCAACATCTGACTGGGGTTTCAGGTGAGTTGGAAGAGTGGGAAAGCACCTAGCCGTTATTGCAAAGGGTCCTACATTGGCACAAAACAACAAGCCAACATCAGTTGCACCCAGGTCAACTCTCTCCACTGCTGTCCTGCAAAGTATCTGGGATTTCCCCTGTTCTGGCCAGCAGATCTAGGCGAGATCTCCAGAAAGGCCTGTATGATGTGATGTCTCTCACACACACCTCTTACACCAGGTGACTCAGCTTGCAGAGCCGAGGTGGCGCAGTGGTTAGGGTGCAGTACTGCAGGCCACTTCAGCTGACTGTTATCTGCAGTTCAGCGGTTCTAATCTCACCGGCTCAAGGTTGACTCAGCCTTCCATTCCGAGGTGGGTGAAATGAGGACCAAGACTGTGGGGGCGATATGCTGACTCTGTAAACCGCTTAGAGAGGGCTGAAAGCCCTAGGAAGCGGTATATAAGTCTAACTGCTATTGCTATTGCTATTGCTATTCGAGTCCTTGTAAGTGAAGTAGACATGCGCTCAACTCCCCACTATAGCCACAGGACGGGGCAGGCTAACAGGAGCCCCTGAATGAAAGATGACATCAAAGGAGGCAATGCTAGTCAATCTGATCTTCCCACCACCTCAAATGTCGAAGCCACTGAAACCCACATAAAATCATTATTTCAAAAGACGCCCCCCCCCATGGGAGATCCAACCAGGCTGACAGAGTGACACAGCTGTGGGCTCTCTGCTCCTTTGTGTCGTAATATTCCCTCCCCCCCCCCCCGTAATTCTCCATCCTCCAGTTCTGCAACCTTCACCCAAGCCCAAGTCCTCTGCTCCTTTGAGCTGCACATCTGCAGAAGATTGCCCCGTCATAAGCCAGCCGAACGCCATATAATCCACAGCAGGCCTCCCAAACAGAGACCAATTGAGCCGAGGTGGCACAGAGGTTAAAATGCAGCACTGCAGTTCAGCAGTTTGGCTGTTCAAATCCCACCAGGCTCAAGGTTGACTCAGCCTTCTATCCTTCCGAGGTGGGTAAAATGAGGACCCAGATTGTTGTTGGGGGCGATATGCTGACTCTGTAAACAGCTTAGAGAGGGCTGAAAGCCCTATGAAGCGGTATATAAGCCTAACTATTGCTATTAAATTCTTTCCTTGCCTCCCCTGTTCAACTATTACTTGGAAGCCTCTCCCGGCAGGGAGCTAACCTTTCCTTCCCGATGCCATGTCTCATTATTCTCCGTAGGTGGGATCAGTGGTCTGCCTGTAGCATCTTTTGTGAAGGGAAGACCTCTTTGACCTTGAATGCAGCATATTTGTATTTTGCTATACTATCTCCAATTAGATCTCATCCTGTCAGATTAGATAAACTCATTTGCAACATTCACGCAAAGTCAGAGGGATCAAAGCATATTTTTCATTGATACGTGTTGGCATTACATTGGCATTCCCCTCTCTGGCCATCTTCTTCCAATGGTGCCCTTGAATTAGGAAGCTTCTGATCACGGACATACGCACGCAGGGGAGAGGAAGGTGGAGTGGGGTGGGGCTATGGGGAGGGGAGAACCATCAGCACATGTCAATCACAACCTGAGTTTTGTCCCCAGGCCCGTGAGAGGGTAGGCTGGGAAGGGGAAAAGACAAAAACTGTCAGAGAGCTCTTCCTTTTGTGTTGCTGGGATATTCTTCATCATGATCTTTGTTTTATCTTTGTTTATTTTCAAGCCTGCTATTTCTCCATATTCCTCTATTCTTTCCAGCAATTTGGATGCTGTTTCTAATGGATCTTCAAGAATAAAAACTAAGTCGTCTGCAAACGCTTGTAATTTATACTCTTCTCTCTTAATTTTCATTCCTCTTATTTCTTCTTCTTCTCTGATCTTTCTGTTTAAGACCTCTAGTGTTAGGACAAAGAGTAGTGGTGATAGTGGGCAGCCTTGTCTCGTACCTCTCTTTATTTCAATCGGATCTGTTAGTTCTCCATTTACCATTATCTTTGCTGCTTGTTTCTGGTATATCATTCGTACAGTTTGTGTGAATTTCTTGCCAAAATTCATCTGCTCCAGTTGCAAAAACATAAATTGCCAATTCACATTGTCAAAGGCCTTCTGCGCATCGAGGAACATCAGTGCCATTTGTCAGAAACGTTGCAGATTCAAAATACAAGTAAGGTTAAATATTTGGGGATATACTTATCACCTAGATGTAGCACTCTTAAAGAGGATAACTATACCAGACTAAAAACTGTCAGAGAGTAACTTCTCAGCCATGGAGAGAGAGAGAGAGAAGAGAAGGACGTGGAGAAGATGAGGAATAAAGATATTGCAAGTTTGATGTAAAAGAATACAGAATAATAGAGTTGGAAGGGACCTTGGAAGTCTTCTAGTCCAACCCCATGTTTAGGCAGAAAACCCTACACCACTTCAGGTTGTCCAATCTCTTCTTGAAAACTTCCAGTGTTGGGGCATTCACAACTTCTGGAGGCAAGTAGTTCCACTGATTAATTATTCTGTCAGGAAATTTCTCCTTAGTTCTAAGTTGCTTCTCTCTTCAATTACTTTCCACCCATTGTTTCTTGTCCGGCCTTGGAGAATAGTTTGACCCCCCCCCCAAAAAAAAGAAGAGATGATCTTTTCCAAGAAAGCAACCAACAATCTCTAACTTTCTGGGTGCAGACCATAAACTCTCAAGAATCTGTCTCACTCTAGGAATGCTAAATAATGTAGGCTCCACTTAAGATAATTCGCCTTGGCAGGCGTTTTATTAACTGTACTTGGTGAAATGGAAAAGCTTCTGATAGCAAGGGCTCCTCAGCCTGTCCCTGGCTCAGCTGTAAATCTTCTGGGGGGCAAAGGGTGGACCTTTCTTTCTAGTACATCTCATTTTATTTTATTTTAGTTTGGTCTCCAGATAATAGAGCTCAACAACTCCCTCAAAGCAACTCACAGCGAAAACAAACGTCAGCGTTGTCTCTTCTTCCAAAACATTGTGGGTCTTTTTCGATGCAACCTTTCTCAAGGAGAGACATGATGTTCCAAGCCTGTTGATTCAGATGGGGAAGATCGTGCAAATATCACAGTTCAGAAGCAGGGAGAAGAGACGGTGGTGCTTGAGCGAAATTTGCAGGGCTGGAAAAGAAGGGATCGTGGGGAGGCCTACAATTTTGAGCAGACCTCCACGAGATTGTCAGGGTGTGAAATCTCACAATGCACCCGGTCCAAAATGCAACTTATTTGATTTCGGCCCGGTGTCATCTGCCAAGGCTGCAAACCATGGTTTAGCAATCCATCAAGAGATCATGGCTTATTTTTGCAACCTTGCTGAGATCTCTTTCATGGGCAGAGAACTTCTTCATCCTGCAAAGACTTCCTGGGAAACAAGTTGGTGTTTTTGAGACTTTCTCCACAAGAAAACTCTCTGCGTGGAGCTTGAAAAGGGGTGAGAAAAAGAAGAGAAAGAGAGTCCTTTTTAACACTTGTGCCACATCGAAAATGACTTCATCATTTTTTTCACTCTTTCTTTCTAATTCCCAGGCCTTTGTGTGGAGGAAAACTGTCAGCTGCTTGGTTTCACAGGAAAAATCTCTTTGAAAATATATGGAAGAGCTGACAATAAATTCCATAATAAAATAACCAGGTTGGAAGGGATCTTGGAGGTCTTCTAGTCCAACCCCCTCTGCTAATGGCAGGAGGCCTTCCATCATCCCGTACAAATGGCTGCCCAGCCTCCTCTTGTTAACCTCCAGTGATGGATCACCCACAACTTCTGCAGGCAAATAGATAGCAATAGCAATAGCAATAGCAGTTAGACTTATATACCGCTTCATAGGGCTTTTCAGCCCTCTCTAAGTGGTTTACAGAGTCAGCATATCACCCCCATAATCCGGGTCCTCATTTCACCCACCTCAGAAGGATGGAAGGCTGAGTCAACTCTGAGCCGGTGAGATTTGAACAGCTGAACTGCAGAACTGCAGTCAGCTGAAGTAGCCTGCAGTGCTGCATTTAACCACTGCGCCACCTCGGCTCTGTAAAATAGCAGTCACTAAAGGAAAATTTTCCTTAGTTCCAGGTTCCTTCTCTCCGAGAACTTATTTATCTGATCTTTTCCACAGGACAGGGAGGAAAAGATTTGCAACCCGGAGTTGCAAGGATGTGAGGAGAAGGCCTGAGGAAAGTGGGGTGGGGACAGCTTTTGGAGGAACAGCATCTAAGGGACGTGCAAAGTTCTCAGATTACGACGTGGCTCCAGAGGATTTCTCCTTGCTTAACGTATAGCTGGAATGTCACTTCTGCAGATGCTTGACAGGACTAAAAATAAGTTGGGAGGGGGCAAGAGGAGCTGCACCTTCTTGGTTGCCAGACCAAAATAACCTAATATTCTGGGATGCGCATGAAGCCAGCCTCCTCTTCAAGGGGATCCAGGACCCCCCTCTCCTTCTCCTTTCTATCTCCGACCAAAGTCCCAGGCCAAGCGGTCAACCCCAAATCTCACAAGTTGCAACCTGTTCATCTCAAAACCAGTGCTTGGAAAGCTGCCCTTTGTGGAGATGAAAACCTACCAGGCCATAGTTTTCATGGGGTCAGCCCAAGATCACTCCGTAGAATCACGTGTGAACACACCTTGGCCTTGAGTTGGTCTTATGAATGCATTTGCCCGAGTGGAGAGTTTGGTGTTTCTCTTTGCTTCCGTTGAGAGAAACTTTCTGGAGAATATTGTCAACTGTTCAAAACTACCCTCGGCAGCTTCTGGGCGTGTTGTGTCAAGCCACACAAATGGCACCGTTGTCTTGGAGTTCACACGTAAAGAATCTTGCATAGGGAAGCTTATTCCCTTCTCCAGCTGGAGGGGTGAATTATTGCAAGTTGCAATTCCCAGGCGGAGCTGGTGGCTGCTACTGATATTTAAATGCTATTGGCAATTGCAGGGGTGGGGTGGGGTGGGGGGGCTAAGAAGAGGGAAGGGAAACAGAAATGAAACACCACTGTAGGGTGAGAATGGCTGTTTGCAAAACACTCCACTGATTGCCAAGGTGGGTGCAGAATTTCATTCTCTGATCGCTTTTGTTGTCTGGAAAGGGCTGGCAGAGCATATGGTGGCAAGGAAATAAATGGGTTCTGAACTGGGGGATGAAAAGGACCCCCAGCCTTGGAAGGAGAGGAGGAAGGAAGAAAGTAGAGAAGGGAGAGAGAGTGAAAAGAAAGAGGTAAGGAGAAGAGGATGGAAAGGAGAGAAAGAGGAGGAGAGAGGGTAGGAAGGGGAAGAGGAAGAGTAGGAGAAAGATACAGGGAGAAAGAAGGGAAAGGAGAGGAGGAAGGAAGAAAGTAGAGAAAGGAGGGAGGGCGAAAGGAAATGGAAAGGAGGATGGAAGGGAGAGAAAAGGAAGGAGAGAGGGTATGAAGGGAAAGAGGAAGAGCAGGAGCAAAGGAGAGGTAAGGGAAGAAGGAAGGGGAAGGAGAGGAGGAAGGAGGAAAGTAGAGAAGGGAGAGAGGGTGAAAAGAAAGAGGTAAGGAGAGGAGGATGGAAAGGAGAGAAAGAGGAGGAAAGAGGGTAGGCAGGGGAAGAGGAAGAGCAGGAGTAGGAGAAAGGTACAGGAAGAAGGAAGGGGAAGGAGAGGAGGAAGGAAGGAAGTAGAGAAGGGAGGGAGAAAAGAAAGGGAAAATAAGGTGGTGTTAAAATAAGGGATGGTAAACAAAGCAACCCAAACTGTATATTATAACCTATTAAATGAAATAATAAATGTATAAGAATGATAAATGTTAAAACACCTGTAACCAAACGACATGCTGGATGTGATGATGGGGTTTTTTAAATGTTTTTTTTTGTTTTTTTATTGTTGTGTGTATGTCTTGTCTATGTAATCAAAATAAAAAAATATATAAAAAAGTACTCCCAGCCTTCTCTTTCACAGCAATTAGCAGCATGGATGTCAATTGCTTGGATTAAATTGGACTGCAAAAGGGTTGGGATTGAGAATCCAGGACAGGAAGGAGAAGGAGGAGGAGGAGGAGGAGGAGGAAGAGGAGAAGGAGAAGGAGAAGGAGGAGAAGGAGAGAAGGGAAGGGGGACTCTGGGCCAGCTTTTTATAGTCTCAACTCCTGCTACCCCCAGAGTGAAGGACCTGAATGGATGTCTAAGCATCACTCTGTGTGTTTCTCTCTTTCTCTCCCCCTTTTCCTCTCGCTCGGTGGCCTTGCTGTGCCAGATACTCAGAGATCCCCCACTCACAGCTGTTCCAATGGAAAGAAAGCCAGGCAAGGAGCCGTGTGGTTTGAAAGAACTTCGGGTGTCTCGGATGTCTCCAGATAGTGGAGGAAACAGCTGAGAGCAGCTGCGTCATGGCTGCACGCAACAGCCGAGGGGATGGACATCAAGGCACCGGGCCAGGGGGAAGGGCGTGGCCCGCCACTGGGTGGGAAGCATGGGCCCCAATATGCCAGCCTGCTTTGGGGGGGGGGGGAGGCATTGAAAGCGGTGCAAAAACTAAAGATGTAAAATGACGCTGATGTCATTGACAGAGACCAAAATTCACCACCCTGGCCTTGTTTTTTGCTGAGATACAGGTATGCCTTTCATACAAGTGATGATCCCTCATCCAGCAACTGTTCAAAGGTGGACCATCAAACGGACAGCCCTGTCAGGTGTGGGCGCTCGTGGCTGGTTGGCAGGCTGAGTTTCCCCTAATAGGTTGAAAAAGTGCCCGGCTTTCTCGCAAATGCAAGGAGCCCTCCCCCCCCATTGGATCTCTAGGGCAGCACCCCCAAGTCTGGAGACGTTTCAGAAGGCCCACAAGAGGCTCCAGAATGCCAGCTCAGCTCAGCTCTTCTCCAACGGCACGTGCTCTTCCGGAGTTCCTCGGCGGAGCCCCTCGGCTTTCCCGTCACCCTCATTTTCTGGAACAATTGCAGCAATTTCACCCCATGGAGACCTTCCACCCATGTTTGCTCCTTCCTGTCAATCACTCAGCAGGCCCTGCTAATTAATGGGCCACCCACGTGGCTGGGCGGCTTTCAGGCGCAGCATGGTAGGCTGGGCACAAGGAGTCTCAGGCATGGGTCCTCTGTGGCTACCAGAGAGCCCTGGGGAGGCCGGGCTTCCTTCCCCAAAGGGGATTTTTGCCTTGGGATGAGGCAGGAAAGTTCCCCAGCCTGGGGGGGGGGGGGGAAACCTCGCAAGGCAAGATTGGGTCACAGAAGGCGCCCAGGTCGTCCATCCAGCTCCCTTCTTAGAGAGTCCTGGGGCAGAAGTCTTGCTTGCCCCCAAAGGTAGGCACTGCCAGGTTTGAAGGAGATGGACAATGTGTCAGGCCTGCAGCCATCTTTCCTGGTGGATTTTTGGCCTGCCACACTTCCTATTATTCCGCTATGCATTTTCTATTGTGGGGGAAATGGGAGGGGAGATTGTATGGAGTTAGATGACATGCAGCCATAACAACATTCTTCCTAGAAAGCCAAGGTCATCCTTTGTCTTTGCACCACCTCTGCACCTGACCGGAACTGGATGGGTGGAAGCTGCCAGCGTGGCAGTGGGAGATTGGACCATGGGATGGACTTGTGGGTGTGGGGGAAAGATCCTGAACTTTCAACTGGGTGGGGAAAACCGGGAAGCTTTCAGATTTGGGTTTTCCCAGATGTGCCAACGTGGCTCTCTTCATCAATTGGGAGTTTGAGGAATCCTTTGCCTCGGACCCTGATTTACTTTTGGATCCTATTTGGAACCTTGGCACAATGGGTCTTTCAGGCCTCCTCATGTGCCCATGTGCTCTTTCTCTCCTCTTTTATGTGCCCACATGTGCTGTTTGTGCAGAAGGAAGCCCCACCAAGAACTGGAGCTCCCTCTCAGAGAGCTCCCCAGAACGTTGCATCCATGCCTCAGAAATGTCATCGTGGGGTTTCGTTTTTCCATCGTCATTTATTTCTCTTCTGGCTTGACATCTCCCCTTTACGGCGGGGGGCTCCTTTCCCTCCCAGCGTGGGAAAGCCTTTGATTACGAATCAATAGCCAGTAAAGGCCCTGATCGCTCCGTGGAGCTGCTGCACCTGATCTTGGCACCCGTGAAGATCCGGCCATTTGGAAGGTTGTCACCGCATCAGCCGTAAGATTTGGAGGGACTTAGCCGACTTCAGAGGTCTCAAAGATGGGAGAAGGCAGGAAGAAACAAAGCGATTGGAAAGGTTGGGTATTTTTCCAGATGCGAATTCCCCAACAGGCACCCAGTTTTTGATGCATGTTTCTAGGAAGAGCTGATCTCTCTCTCTGGTGTGGGGGTGGGGTGCGAGATAAGCTGATTGGAGACCCCCCCCCCAAGACTGATCCACCAAGTTTTGCTGCACATCTGGAACCTCTTGGAAATGGGCTTGTGGCCTCCTCTCAGGCCAGGCTCTGAAATCTAATTACCGCTAGGACGACAGAAGGAAATTATTAATCGGCATTTCCTTGGCCACGGCCGCTTAAGAGAGATTGGTCTCACTTGTCCAGAACTGCCCAGGGGTCTTGGGGAGGGGCTGAGGAAACCACCCTAGCAAGTCAAAGAAGGGGGAGCTGCAGGAGTCCCGAGAAAGGGATCATCCCAGGGTCCACACAAGATCTACAGAGGCAAAATACGTCCCCCTCCCCAGGGCGGGAAGGGCGAGGGGAAGGAACCTGGACTT